>NC_046157.1:105423676-105728986 GCF_011064425.1 Rattus rattus | reverse complement strand
GTGTGTGTGTGTGTGTGTGTGTGTGTGTGTGTAAGTAAGAAGCAAATACAGATACCTTATTTTCTCTCTCTCACTACCTGTTGTAGTGAGAATTGACCCTGTGAATTGAGGCAGGGTCTTTTGTTGAACATGGAACTTCTTGATTCATTCAGTCTAGGTAACCAATTTACCTTAATGTTATCCTCTCTCAACTTTGTGGGAGCTGAAATTACCAGAAGCCTGTCACACCACACTAGATTTGATGCGAGTGGTAGGGAACGTGTAGCCTAGTTCTCAAGTTTTCCTGGTGAGGGCTTTCCCACTGCGCCATTTCCCTAGCTCAATTTCCTCCTTTTGAAAAGGATAATGTCTATAATTACTATTCTATGCTTGGCTCGCTACTGTGTTCAAGGAAGAAATATGCTCCATGCTAGCTTTGTTATCTCGCACATACAAATTTTGACCACAGTTGGGAAATATTGAAATTCTCAATATCAGATTCAATTAATTCACATAAAACTGGGGACTTTGGGGGAGATGCAATTTAGATGAAATTTTCCACACTGTCAAAATAACAAATTTAGACTTTAATCATATCGGAAGGGTAATAAAGTCTACATGTGGTTTGTCTGTTCTATCTTTTAGTTAGAAAGCTAACTACAGTAAGTTAATAGCAGCTCTTGAAGATCCTATGACATAGTCTATAGAAACTGAGGTTACATGAGAATTTTTGTGCTGTTTTATCTTTTGTTATTGTTGCATTTTACTTTCTTGTTGTAATGAAAATTGAATGCAGAGCCACAAAAAAATGTTCAGCTTTTGAATGGCAGACCCAGAAAATGCAGAGGTACAGCAACGGGATCTTGATATGGGCATAGAATTGCCAGACTTTTTCAACCAAGGATTATAATAGAATATCAGCTAATTTTAGGTCACTTAATTATAATTAGTTGTTCCAGTAGTGATAGAAAACTGTTATACACTGATTTCTCCTTTCTTCCATGTCAAATCTGGCTTTCAAGCCAAAGCAAACATTCTTTTGAGTCACCCCACAGTATTGATAGAACAGGCTTATAATAACAAATCCAGGACTGCTGGAATAAGAGATTGCTGAAAACATGTAAGGGGATCATGTTGCTTGCTTAGCCTTTACATTTTTGTAGCAAAATTTGTTACTTTTTATGTGTTGTTAAGAATTTGTATTTTAAAGTAACTTTTTCTATTGTTTTAAATGCAATATGCACAGATATTTATATTAAACCAACACATAAACATATACAGATAAATTTCAGTAGAGTCTAAACTATAAACCATAAAATAAAATTATTGTTAAATTTATAGGAGGAAAAGGAAGGCAAGTGAAAATACACTTCTCTAAATAGATCTTGTTTTGAAGATTTTCCTTTAAACCTGTGTAAATCATTTACATAATTGTAATTTTTAGGTGTGTTAGGGGATCCGGTGTACCCAGTTCTCTCACCATAGCAAGTCCTGGTTAGGGTATCTAACACACCTGGAAAGCAAGATTCTGACCTAAAAATCCCGTCTCATGAAGATTTTAGAGGACTTTAAGGAGGACATAAATAACTTCCTTAAAGAAATAAAGGAGAAAAAGGTAAACAGTTAGAACCTTTAAAGAGGAAATACATAAATCCTTTAGAGAAATACAGGAAAACACAATCAATCCAGATGAAGCAATTAAACGAAACACACACACAGGATGCAAATAGTGCATAGAATTGTAATTAAACAAGCATGCAAATATCCAGGCACCTTTCCCATGTGTGTGTATTTGTGTGTGTGTGTGTGTGTGTGTGTGTGTGTGTGTGTGTGTCAGTCTGTCTGTCTGACTCTGTGTGTCTGTGTTTTTATATGAGTTCGACCTCAGTTATTGCTATATTGGAAGATCCTACTCTAAATATTATAAAATGAACAATCATCATCCAGATATTTGGACACACATTGAATTGGTGAGACTATGAGAAGTAAAGATGTTTTACCTACTGGTATAAGGAATTTAATTGGTTTAAGAGGAAGTGGAAGACTAGAAAATATATGAAAAATAACATACACATATATTTTTCTTTTGATTTAGCAATTTCACTGCTAATAATATATCACTAAGATACATGAGAAAATATGAAATAGTAAGTGTAAAATTTATAGCCATGAAATAATGAAAACCCTGAGATAGTTAAATAAACATCACACAACACAGCCATACATTGTCACGATACATGGAACCATAAAATGAGGACTATCTCTGAATATCTTTACACATGAATTGGGTTTTTATTATAGTTAATATTAATTAAAAATAAGTTAAAATATAATTCCCTAACCTGAAGAAAGAGATGGCCATAAACATATAAGAAACTTACAGAACATCAAATAAATTGGACCAGAAAAGAAAATTCCCCCATCACATAATCAAAACACTAAATACACAGGACAAAGAAAGAGTACTAAAAGCTGTAAGGGAAAAAAACCAAGTAATATATAAAAGTAGACCTATCAGAATTATGCCAGACCTCTCAACAGAGACTATAAAAGTCGGAAGATACTTAACAGGTGTCATGCAGACCCTATGAGAACAAAACGAAATTTAAACAAAATCTTTCTACTAACACAAATCTACAGAGAATAACAGATGGAAATCTCAACAGAAGAAGGGAAATTATGCCCAAGAAACACCAATAAATTGATCATCTCACAACACCACCAAAACAAGAGAACCATGCAAACATAATACTATCTCTAACAACAGAAATAACAGGAGTCAAAGAGCATTGGTCTTTAATATTTCTCAGTATCAGTGGACTCAATTCCCCCATACATAGGCTAACAAACCAGATATGTATACAGAATGCAACATTTGACTACATATAGGACACACACATCAGAGACAAAGACAAATACTACCTCAGAGTAAAAGACTGGAAAAATATATTCCAGACAAATAGTCTCAAGAAACAGTCTTGGGTAGCCATTCTAATAACTGATGAAATAGACTTTCAACCAAAAGTTATCAAAAGAGATTGGAAAGGATACTTCATATACTTCAAACGAAAAATCCACCAAGATGAACTCTCTATTCTGAACACCTATGTGGCAAATTCAATGGTAACCACATTTGTATTAGAAACATTACTAAAGCTGAAAACATACATTGAATCTCACAAAATAATAGTGGGAAAATTCAACAACCCACTCTCACAAATGGGCAGGTCATGGAAACTGAAACTAAACAGAGACACAATGAAAGTAACACAAGTTATGGGCAAAATGGGTTTAACAGATATCTACAGAACTTTTCACCTCAAAACAAAAGAATATACCTTCTTCTCAGCATCTCAGAGAACCTTCTCCAAAACTGACCATGTATAATTGAACACAAAACAAGCACCAACAAATATAAGAAGATTGAAATAAGACCATGCACTCTATCAGATTACAACAGATTAAGGCTGCTCTTCAATAACAACTGAAACAGAAAGTCCACATACTTATGGAAACTGAACAACTCTCTACTCAGTGATAACTTGGTCAAAGAAGATATAAAGAAAGAAATTAAAGACATTCTAGAATTTAATGAAAATGAAGGCACAGCATACCCAAACTTATGGACACAATGAAAGCAATGTTAAGAGAAAAATTCATAGCACTACGTGCCTTTGTAAAGAAACTGGAGAGATCCTGCACTAGCAAATTAACAGTACATCAGAAAGAAAGAAACACACCCAGGGGAAGTAGACTATAAGAAATAATCAAACTCAGGGGTAAAATCAACCAATTACACACACACACACACACACACACACACACACACACACACACACACACAGAGAGAGAGAGAGAGAGAGAACACTATACAAAGAATCAACAAAACTAAGAGCTGCTTCTTTGAGAAAAATCTACAAGATAGATAAACCCTTAGTAAAACTAACTAAAGAGCCCAGAGACAATATCCAAATTAATAAAACTGGAAAAGAAAAGGGAAAATTAACAACAGAAACTGAGGAAATTTAAGAACTTATCAGATCCTAATACAAAAACCTTTACTAACAAAAGTGAAAAATCTAGATGAAACGGATGATTTTCTAGACAGATACCACAACCAAAGTCAAATCAGATCAGGAAAGCTATCAAAACAGTCACATAATCCCTAAGGAAATAGAACTGGTCATTAAAAGTCTCCCAGTCAAAAAAAACTGAAGGCCAGATGGTTTTAGTGCAAAATTATATCAGACTGTGAAAGAAGTCCTAATACCAATAATACTCAAACTATTTCATAAAATAGAAACAGAAGGGACAGTATCTAATTCCTCCTGGGAACCCACAGTTACACTGATTCCTAAACCAAACAAAGACCCAACAAAGTAAAAGAATTTCAGACCATTTTTGCTTATTATTATCAATGTAAAAATATTCAATAAATTTCTCCAAAACTGAATCCAAGAAAAATTGTGTGAACATTTCCTTAGATGCTGAAAAAGCCATTGACAAAATACAACAATCCTTTATGTTAAAAGTCTTGGAGAGGCCAGGAATTCGAGGCACATAGCTAAACATAATTAAAGCAATATACACCAAACCAACAGTAAATATCAAATTAAATATAGAGAAACTTGAAGCAATCCCTCTAACTTAAGAACAATACAAACTGTGCACTCACTTTTTATTTATTCAAAATAGTACTTGAAGTTCTAGTTAGAGCAATTAGATAACAAAAAGAGGTCAAAGTTATGTATAGTGGAAAGGAAGAAGTCAAGGTATAACTGTTTTCAGATGATATGATAGGACACATCCCCAAAATTCCACCAAAACACTTGTAGCCCTGATAAACAACTTCAGCAAAGTGGTTGGATATAAAATTAACACAAACAAGTCAGTAGCCTTCCTGGATACAAAGAATAAATAGGTTGAAAAAGAAATTAGAGAAAGAACAATCTTCACAATAGTCACAAATAATATAAAGTATCTTGGTGTAACTCTAACCAAGCAAGTGGAATATTTGTATGACAAGAACTTCAAGTCCCCGAAAAAATTGAGGAAGACATCAAAAGATGGAAAGATCTCCTATGTTCTTGGATCCTTTTGATTGACATAGTGAAAATGGCCACTTTGCCAAAAGCAATCTACATATTCAATGTAATCATCATCAAAATTTTTACTCAGTTCTTCACAGAGAGTAAAAGAGAATGTTCAACTTCATCTGGAGTAATGAAATATCCAGGATGTCAAAAACAATTCTCAACAATAAAAGAACTTCTGGGGGAATTGTCATCCCTGACCTCAAGCAATACTACAGAGCAATAGTGATAATAATCACAAGGTATTGGTACAGAGACAGACATGTCTGTCAGTGGAATAGCATGGAAGACCCAGAAATAAGCCCGCACACCTTTGGTTACTTGATCTTTGACAAAGAAGGAAAAACCATACAGTGGGAAAAAGGAAGCATCTTCAACAAATGGTGCTGGTCTATCTGGCAGTGTGCATGTAGAAGAAAGCAAACTGATGCATTTTTAATTCTTTGTACAAAGTTCAAGTTCAAGTGGATCAAGGACCTCCACATAAAACCAGTTACACTGAATCATAGAAAAGAGAGAGTGGAAAATATCCTTGAAAACATTGGAACAGGAGAACTTTCCTGAACAGAACACCACTGGCTAAGGTTGTAAATTCAACAATTGACAAATGTGACCTCATGAAACCAAAAAGCTTCTGTGAGGAAAGGCCACTGTCAATAAGACAGAACAATAATCAATTAAAAATGGGATACTTAGGGGGTTGGGGATTTAGCTCAGTGGTAGAGCGCTTGCCTAGGAAGCGCAGGGCCCTAGGTTTGGTCCCCAGCTCCGAAAAAAAAAAATGGGATACTTAGCTAAACAGAGAATTCTTAACTGAGGAATTTTGAATGGCATAGAAGCATATGAAGACATGTTCAATATCTGTTATCATTAGGGAAATGTAAATAAAAATGATGCTGAGATTCCACCATCCAACAATCAGAATATCTAAGATCAAAAACTCAGGCAACAGCTGATGCTGACGTGGAGAAAATACATTCCTCCACTGCTGGTGGGGAGCCAATGTGCTGGGTCCACAGAAAATTGGAAATAGTTCTACCTGAAGACCCAGCTATAGCGCTCCTGGGCATACACCCAAAAGATGCTCTACCATGTCACAGGGACACATGCTTCACTATGTTCATAGCAGTCTTATTTATAATAACAAGAAGTTGGAAACAACCCAGATGTCCCTCAATAGAAGAATGGATACAAGAAATGTGATGCATTTACACAATGGAATACTACTAAACTATTAAAAACAAGGACACCATGAATTTTGCAAGCAAATGGATGGAACTAGACAATATCGTCCTGAGTGAGGTAAACTACTCACAAGATGACATAAATGGTATGTCCTCAGTGATAAGTTAATATTAGCCAAAAAGCTCAGAACACCCAGGATAAAATTCATAGACCATAGGAAATGTAACAAGGGGGAAGGCCCAAGTGTGTATGCTTGACTCCTACTTAGAAGGCAGAACACAATAATCATAGAAGGCAATGGAAAGGGTGACCTGGGTGTGAGAGGGAAGGGGGAAAAGAAAAAGGGGGGATCAGGTATGAGGAAAACAGAAGAGAAGCTGAGAGGGCCAGGAGAATGGGCAAAAATATTCTGCAGGGTGGAGGACAGAATATGGGAATCACTAGAAAGTCCCAGACACAAGGGATATGAGAGACTCCCAGGACCTAATGGGGTTGACATTAGCAGAAATGCCTAACAGCAGGGCAAGAGAACCTGAAGAGACCATATCCAGTAGATAGACATGGCCCCCACTTGAGGGATGGGGCACCCACCCATCTCAAAATTTTTAACCAAGAATTTTTCCTGTCTAAAGGAAACACAGGGACAAAAATGGACCAAAGACTGAAGGAAAGGCCATCCAGAGGCCACTTCAACTTGGGATCCACCCCATCTGCAGGCACTAAACCTCTACGCTATTGCTAATGCCAAGAAGTGCTTGCAGACAGAAGCCTCGTATGACTGTCCTCTTAGAGACTCTGCAAGAACCTAAGGCAGATGCAGATACTCAAAGCCAAACATTGGACTGAGCATGGGGTCCCCAGTGGAAGATTTCAGGACTGAAAGAGCTGAAGGGTTGCAATCCCATAGGAAGAATAACAGTATCACTTAACTGGACCCCTCAGAGCTCACAGGGACTAAGTTACCAACCAAAGAGCACACATGCGCTAGTCTGTTGCCTCTGCTACATATGTAGCAGAGGACTGCCTTATCTGGCCTCACTGGGAAGATATGTGCTTGGTCCCTATGGAGACTTGATACCCTAAAGAATGGAGATGCTATAGAGGTGAGTGGTGGAGTGGGTTGGGGGTGAGGAGCACCCTCTTAGAGGCAAAGTGAAGGGAGTATGGGGTGGGGGTGGGGGTGGGGGTTCATGGAGGAGGGACCGAGAAGGGGGACAATACATGAATTGTAAATAAATAAAACAATTAATAAAAATAATTTACTGGAAAAAAACAAGCTATGATCTCAGAATGAAGAGACCTGGATGTGTAGTCAGAAAACATCATGAAAGTAATAATCCCTAAGAAACAATTCAACTTCCATAGAGAAGCCTATTTTGTCAAAAAAGTAAGAACATGATGGATTCAAGCAGACAAGACGCAGCAAAACTCTGAAGCAATATTAAGACAGATCTGTCTTTGGCTTCTTCAACAGCAGGTTTTGGAAGGAGAGAGTAGGGAAAGCCAGGAGGCGGGTGGGGCTACTGGGCTAGAGGATGGGGAGGGGCTGTGGCACTCTCCCTCCTGCCAATGGCCCTTTGTGATGAGGAGGCCTCAGCTGTGTGATGTAGCCTGTGACCTCTTGACAAGCCAGATGCTGTACCCCAGGACTCAGTAGCCTGCGTGATCCACTGCTATTCAGAAGATGGAGACTTTCCTCCTTCTGATGAATAGCATTAGTGACTTTTGGATGAGCTCCAGCTCCATGTCCACAGCAATGGACATGATCTTCGCCATTGCCTGCGGAGTGGGGTTCTTTTTCCTACTAATCCCATTCCTGAAGGAGTATCCAGGGTCACCACCACCCGGGAGCGAAAAGAACATCTCAGAGGTGAGGAAAGCCTTGGTTGACACAAATTGGAAAGGCAGACTTTTATTAATGATTGTCACTCTCACATTCCTTAGAAAGACAAGCTCAGTAAAAACTTTTGGCATTAAAAAAACAGAAATATAAGAATATGTATTTTTCTGGTTTTGTTTGTTTTTTTAATCTCGGGGGTGGGATATGTGGTTGTTCTAGATTGTCCAGAGTAACTGACATTGATTTGCCTCACACTCTAGCAGGGGCATGATTCTGCCTTCAGTTGATAATTTCTGCATTTCTGTGATGATTGGAATTCTGGGGACCTTTCAGAGCTTATATAAATGCTAGAGCCTTGAGATCGTGGGGAGGCTTGTTGGTTGTTGATTGTATGCTATTGGTTGTTGGTGTTTGTGGTTTAAGTAGAGGTGTGAAAAGAAGAAAGAAGAAATTGATATCCCGGAGGTCAAGATTAAATGTGCCCAGAGAAACTAAACTTCCTGGACCAGTCAGAAGTACTCTAACAATAACATCTCCCTTTTTCCCCTCCAGCCATTTTTTTTCTCTTATCTAATGTGAGGGGACTGAAAGGGTAGAAGAAAAGGGGTGGGAAAGGGTGAAAGAAAGAAGAAACTACAACATAGCTAAAGTCTATGTACAGAGAGGTGAGTGGAAATCTCCAGGCCTAGCAGCACATCAGTCTTTAGGCAGGAGAGAGGTGAGAGTGTCCTGAGCTGTCTGCCCGAGGCTCTTAGACCATCTGTATAGGGTGGTAAAGAGGTCACTAAGGACGACTGTGCCTCCATGGACAGACTGCATTTCTGAGTTCGTGGGGACACAGGTCAAGATCAGAGAATGATCAGCTCTACTCTGTTTAGGTGATTGCTTTTGTTTGTGCTGAGCTGATGTGAAGCAGGTGATGAGACCAAGGCCCTCAGATCAGGGATTGCGTGCCCTGTGGTCTGAGGAAGCAGATATCACCTGACAGCACAGGGTCAGCTACAGAGCTCAGTCTTGGGTAGGATCCTGTCTGGGGATCCTGTCTGAGGAACACTGACTTAGTACACCCGTGGTAAGTGTGGTGGCATAGACAGCCCCTTCTGCTCTTTTCCAAACAAGGACAAAAGGATATGCATTTATGCGCAGTAAGAATGAGTCATGGATGGATGAGAGAGAGAGAGAGAGAGAGAGAGAGAGAGAGAGAGAGAGAGAGAGAGAGAGAGAGCGCTCTGGAAATGCAGATTTCATGTTATCCATGAGCACTGAGACCAGGCAGCTTGTCTACCAGAGAGAAAAGGGGACCCCAATTCATTTGTGTTGTTTCTAACTGGCAGGTGGTGAAGAGGAGGCAGAGCAAGGACAGGAAGAAATCCGTTACTGTAGAAGGTTGCAGAGATAGTCAAAAGAATTCTCTGGATATCCAACATGCTTTACAGACTATGGAAAGCCCCATCCAGCATCTTTTACTGGACTCTTCTCCCCACCTTTTTTGGAACTCTAAGGAGAAACTAAATCAGCTTTCCCTCCCTCAGCTGTTTTCTTACCTCAAGGTCTTAGAGGCTCTCATACAGCAGAAATTTAACCAACTTTTATTGGGTTTATCCTCTGTGCTCTCTGAGTCAGTTGTGGCTACTGCCTGGATCTCCAGAGAACCCTCCTCAGGAGAACGTAAAACTGTGAGGTTTAGTGATTCACTTGGCTTTGACCAAGCTCTACCCCTAGCTAAAGGACCACCACAGAGATGCCAGGACCAGCCATTGCCCCACCAACTTGTGACACCAAGTTTGGTAGGTATGACAGAAATTCAGGAACAAGAAAACCTCCCAAACTCTATATCATATCAAACACCTTCGACATTCCAGAGTAGGGCATGTGGAACAGCATATCCTACCACTGCGACAGGGATACAGGTACCCCTTCCAACTACAAATGAACCCTGTCACCCTGGATTGAATTGGAAAGATATTCCAGGTTGTAAAGTCCAAAACTGTCAAGGAGCCATTAGCCAGCCCATTGAGAGCTTAGCCAGGTGCACGCTGCCCACTAAAAATACCAGGTCAGCCTTCATCCTTCCTGAGCATTATCTAATGGTCCACCATCATGAGCAGCCACAGCATGAAGAGAAGGCAATTAATTTAGGAGAACAACAAAGAACGCACGCCAGATTCCTCCCTTCTAAGGAACCAGCACAGCTCCAGGGAGATTCCCCACCAAACAGTAATGGTTATGGCAAGAACTGGCCTGAACTCAACCAACCTGCCCAGCCCTCCACCCTCAACTCCAAAACTTACAAGTGGAACCAGATGATGGGGCCTGTGCCCAGTGGGATGTTATTAAAGAAGGTCATAGCAAAGTATGGCATACCTAACACCATCAAGAAGGACCTTAAACTTAGGGTTAAAGACCTGCTTTGTACTTCAAGCAGCACCCCCGGGGAGAGTCTGGAAACCAAGAATCTTACGCTGAGGACAGATGAGCACTCTATGAACATCACTGAGAACCTTTCCTTCCTTGACCCAAAGACTACAATGATGAAATCAAACATCATGCAGCTTCCCATGAAACACAGACAATTACCCTGTGATTCCAAGGCCGAACCCTATACCAAGGCTGCCTTTATCCTGGAAAACTTGCATCACCAAGATCCAGGGGGAATAAGGGTAGAAACTGCATCATCTGCCAGGCTGCGAAGTCCTCTGTTTGAACAATCACCTCCAGAGGTACAGAAGACCCAAAGTTCCCCCCCACCTATTGACAGCCATGGTCACTCAAGGTCCCATCCAGATCAATGGCAGAGATACCAGAGTGTTCAGCCCCATGCTCTCTGCTCCCAGGCACAACCCCAGCAGAGCAGGACTATCCAAGGGACTGGGAGATATATCCTGCAACCAAATACCAGCGTATGGATGTCCAAGCATGAACGCTGGATTAGGTCTGAGGATGTGGCTTCAGGACATCCCAGCTGGGGTTCAACAACTGTGGGCTGTAGAGACAGAGTTTCACCCTCAGTGGCCAAACAAACCAACGTATTGAAGATAAAAGAAGAGTCACCTCATGCGTGGAGAGCAAATCTGGGATCTGGCGAGATTACCAATGGACAAGCCTTAAATAAGAGTAATGAGGACTTTGAGCCCATAGAGGCCAAAAGAAGTCAAGGCCATCTCCAAATGCCTACCCAACAAAACACAGGGTACTTGCATTTAAAAACAGAAGAGTATAGTAACAATGACTTGAAAGTAAACAAGCAGCCACAGGCCTGGTCTGTAAGCCATCATGCAGGTGGCTCTAATACAGTACACCCTGCCATGGTCAGATTGCCTTCACACTCATTGCCCAGCCTCCAGAGTGGGTCACAAGACCCCAAGACTTCCCAGGGCTTAGGTGATCTCCTCATGAATAGAGATCAGAGTGTGGAGACTCAGTTCAGAGTCCACAAGGATAAAACTGAACCAACGAAGGACAGTGTATTTCATCCCTCTGAAAAGAGGCCCAGTAATTTGAAATATGGAGGCATAAGCCAGGGAGAAAGGCTTGGAAGAGTAAAGTCTTCTATTTCAAGTTTCACCCAGCTCAAGGATTCAGCCAAGACTGAAAGTAAGTCCTCCCCTAATATAGGAGGAAAAAGAGAGGTTCCTTCTAAAAGCTCCTTGAAGTTCATCTGGAATGCTGCACAATATGAAAACCTCAGCACAAAACTCAAGGGGCAGAGGGATTCTTTGAAGAAAGAAATTCCCCCACCAGCTACTGAGCAGACACAGGAGGTAGTACATAGAATAAACGTCATTTACAGTACAGCAGTTGAACTACAATCCCTCATGGACTCTCTAGTTCATAAGCTGGTGAAAACTGTAGGTGAGCCTTCAGAGTTGACCAAAAAGCACATGACAAAGGTACAAGAGTATAAAATGGAATCACTGCCATTCCAGCTGGGTAGCTTTTCCCACTCTTCTAAGGGACTCCATGACCCAAACAAAAGCCGATCAGTAAGAAGAATGAACAATGACCACACCAGCCCCAAGGAGCACAACAACCATACTTTCATATATAGAGGAAATAGAGACAAAATGCAGGCAGGCATGGATGTCCAGAGAGTCTGTTACCAACATCGGGACAAAGTGAAGATAGGCTTTGGCCAGCACTCCACTCCCATGAGGAATGACAATCCATGTTTTCACAAGAAAGCTGGAGACAAGCAGGAGTCAAGTCTTGCTGATCAGAGCACTGGTGACGCAGATCAAACTAAACCAAAGAATGAAATTGGAGGCTCTCCACATAGAATCCCAGAAAGGCACAACCAGTCATCCAGATACAGAGAAATTAGAGACAATCAGGAGCCAGGTGTGGACCATAAAGCCATTGACCCACATCAAAATACTAAGAAAGGAATGGGCTACAGTCAACTTATGAGTCCTAAAGAGAACCACCCAGTCAAGATCAGTGGAACTGCTGCCCAGGGAGCCTCTGACCCAGAAGAAATTAGAACAAAGAGTGGAAAGGAGTGCTCTCCACATAGAAGCCCCAAGATGCATGACCACTCACTCAGACACAGAGAAGTTAGAGATAAACCACAGCCCGGTATTAATACCCAGAGAGCCTATGATCAACATCTGAACAGTCCAAAGAAAAGAATGACCTCTGAAAACTTCCTCACTCCTAAGGGGACCAACCATCCTTGTTGGCACAGGGTAACTGGAGACAAGCAACACTCAAGTCTCTCTAACCAGAGAGCCTGTGACCCAGAACAAATTAGAAGGAGTGGAATGAGCTCCTATCCACAAAGAAGTCCCAAGGTGTATCACCTTTCATTCAGTTCTAGAGAAATTGGAGAAAAATTGCTGCCATTGGTTAATGCCCAGAGAACTCATGACAAGCACCCAAATAGTGTGAAGACAAGAGTCTATGACAACCTCCCCACTCCCAAGGGGAGCAACCATCCACAGGGTTATAGAGTAATTGAAGACAAGCAGCAGTTAGGTCTTGCTTACCGGAGAACCTGTGACCCAGGTCAAATTAAAAAGAGTGGAATGGGCAAGGGTCCATGCAAAGACACCGAGGAAAGCAACCTTTTATACAGATATAAGATAATTGGAAATAAACAGCAGCCAGGCATTGTCCATAGAGCCTGTGACCGACATCAAAGTACAAAAGAAGGAATGGGCCATGGTCAACCTATGAACCCCAAAGTGAGCCATTCAGCCAAGCACAGGAGAACTGGAGGCCAGGACCAGTCAGGTGTTGCTGCACAAGGAGCCTCTAACCCAAGGTAGACTTTACCATCAGAGGTCAAAGAGCAGGTACCTCAGGCCATCTTTGCCTCCCTGTACTAGGAACTCTTCCAGAAGATATTCCATCTGCCCAGCCATTGTTCTCCCCTATGGTTTCTTGGTAATAAATGTTGACCTTTTTCCTGAAAAAAAAAAAAAGAATTTACAATAAACACTGATAAAAATACAGAAAAAATGGAACCCTTACTCAATCTCTTGGGAAGGTACCTGGTGCAGAATTTTTGGAAAACAATGTAAGGATGTCTTAGAAAACTACATGCAGAACTACTGTATAGTCCAGCTGTGTCACACCTGGGTATAGAATCAAAGGATTCTGAATTAGCACACCACAGAGAATCTAAACTATGCATGCATATATCTGCTCTATAATGTCCAATATAAGGAATCATCCTAGATGTTGTGTGTCCACAGATGAAGAGATAAAGAATGTCATATATATATATATGTGTGTGTGTGTGTGTGTGTGTGTGTGTGTGTGATTATGTTGAGAAAGAAGCCACACAGAGAAATTACACATTTTCTACATATTTGAATTATAATATATATTATAATTATATATATATCTTAACTAAAATATTTTCATTTTATTATTTATTTCTTCTTTCTTTTTACACTCCAAATTTTATTCCCTTCCCAGTCCACCTCTGACTGTTCCACATCCCATACCTCTTTCACTTCCACATCTGTCTATGAGGGTGTCCCCACTGCACCCACGGCACTAGACCTCTAAATTCCCTGGGGCCACCAATCTCTTGAGGATTCGGTGCATCTTTTCTGACTGAACCCAAACCCAGCAGTCCTCTGCTGTATATGTGTTGGGGGCCCCATAACAGCTGGTGTATGCTGCCTGATTGGTGATCCAGTGTCTGAGAGACCTCAGGGGTCCAGGTTTATTGAGACTGCTGGTCCTTCTATAGGGTTTCCTTCATCCTTAGCTTCCTCTAGCTTTTCTCTAATTCAACCAGAGGGGTCAGCAGCATCTGTTTGTTGGTTGGGTGTAAATATCTGCATCTGACTCTTTCAGCTGCTTGTTGGGTCTTTTGAAGGGCAGTCATGATAGATCCCCCTTTGTGAGCACTCCATAGCTTCAATAATAGTGTCAGGCCTTGGAGCTTCCCCTTGAACTGGATTCCTCTTTAGGCCTGTCTCTAGACCTTCCTGAAATATAAATTATATACTATACAATATATAGTATATAATATAGGACATAAAAGCAGAAAAAGACCATACAGAGTAGGAAATGGTCTAAATAATGGGAAGGAAGAGGAACAAGAGATTTGGAGAAAGAAAAGGGGGTGGAAAAAATGCAAAATGAATGACACACATGTACATATACCACTGGCATAGTGAAACCAGATCTTTCACTTAATTGGTTAGAATTGCAAGATAATTTATATTATTTGTGACTATTGCAAAGGGTGTTTTCTTTGGGGGAAAAACTACTGATTTGTTTAAGTTACTTTTATATCTAGCCACCCTGTTAAGATTTTTATAGTAGTTCTCTGATAGAATTTTGGGGTTCATTTATGTATACTATCTCATCATCTGCAAATAATACCTTTTCTTCCTTTCCAATTTATATCCTCTTGATCTCCTTTCATTGTCTCATTGCTCAAGCTAGAACTCCAAGTACTGTATTGAATAGATATATGAGAGTAGGCAGCCTTGTCTTCTGCCTTATTTTAGTGGGATTGCTTCAAGTTTCTATCCATTTAATCTGTCATTGTCTTTTGACTTGCTTTGTTATTTTGCTTTGATTCTGTTTGATATATGTACCTTGAATCACTGAACTCTCTAAGACTTTTAGCATGAAGGGGTGTTGGATTTTGTTAAAGGCTTTCTCAGCTTCTAGTAAGATGATCACGTGTGTTTTCTTTTTCTTTCAGTTTGTTTTTGTAGTGGATTAAGACTAGGAATTTTCACATATTGAACCATCCCTACATTCCTGGATGAAGCCTAGTTGATCCTGGTGAATGATGTGAATGATTTTTTTTTTGGTGTGTTCTTAGATTCAGTTTGCAATAATTTTATTGCCTTTTTTTTTGCATAGATGTTTGTAAGTGAAATTGGTATGAAGTTCTTGTTTTGTTGTTTTTTTTGTGGGATTTAAGTATCAGAGTAAGTGTAGCTTCATAGAATGAATTGGGTAGTGTTTCCTACCTAATTTTATTTTGTGGAATAAATTGAGGACTATTGCTGTTATCTCTGTTTTGAAAGTCTGGTAGCATTCTAAACTAAAACCCTCTAGCCCTGGCTTAATTTTGGTTGGGGGACTTTTAATGACTGTTTCTCTTTTCTTAAGGGTTATGGGACTCTTTAGATAGTTTACCCAATCCTGCTTTGGTATGTGGCATCTCTGTCTAGAAAGTCCTCTATTTCATTCAGGTGTTCCAGTTTTTTGTCGTAAGACCTAATAATTTTTTTGCATTTCCCCAGGTTCTGTTGTTATTGCTCCCTTTCCACTTCTGATTTTGTTAATTTGCATACTGTCTTTGTGCCTTTTAGTTTGTCTCTGGGTATGGCTAATGCTTTAGTTTGACCGTCTAACAGTCCTGGGTTTGACGACTATTTCCCCTTTATTCTCTTGGGTCTCTCTCTCTCTCTCTCTATATATATATATATATATATATATATATATATATATATATATATATATATATATATATATGTGTGTGTGTGTGTGTATGTGTGTGTATATGCATATGTATATGTTTATGTATATATATGTATATATGTTTGTATTACATATATATATATATATATATATATATATAATTTAAAAATACCAATTCATGATCATGGGAGATCTTTCAAGCTTCTAATATCTTCTTCAACTTTCTTCTTTCCTGAAAGATTTGAGAATTTATCACATAGGTCTTTATCTCGCTTGGTTAGAGTTATCCCAATATGTTTTATTTTATATGTGGATATTGTGATGGGTGTTATTTACCTGATTTCTTTCTCATCCCCCTCCCTTTTTTGTACTTATGAGAGCAATCCATCAGAAGTTGGGACATAAGACAGTATGGAGATTTGATGGCTGTTTTGTATGAGAAATGTACAGTCTGCTAATTACTTTGACTAGTGTTATTGTAAGAAATAGGTTCCGGAAGATTCATCTCCTTATCTTCACATAGATATTGATGGAGATACTTTAATAGCACAGACATGTACTTTTCTTCTCACATTTCTTACCCTGCTTAGTCTCCCTTTGGAGAGGGACACTACATCATATCTTGTTTTACAGCTTTCAAGGGTGCTGGTAAATTATTAGTATGAGATCTCTCCAGCTTCTGTATGAAGGCATTTAGTACTATGAATTTTCCTCTTAGTACTGCTTTCACTGCATCCTGTAAGTTTGGGTATACTCTGCCTTTCTTTTCATTGAATTCTAGAAAGGCAATAAATTCTTTCTTTCTTCCTTCCCTTACCAAGAGGGATGTCATTGAATAGATAGTTGTTCAACTTCTATGAGTATGTGGGCTTTCCATTGCTTCTGTTGTATTGATGTTCAGCCTTAATCAATGTTGATCTGATAGAATACAAATAGTTATTTCAATCTTTTGGCATTTGTTGAGGCTTATTTTGTGCCCAATGATACACACCACACACACACACACACACACACACACACACACACACACACACACACACACACACATATATATATATATATCAACCTATGAGAACACAAACATATGTGTGTGCATATATAAACATATATGCATATATACACATATACAATCATTCTATAGATATTTAATTATTTGGTTTATAATTTCTATTAATATCATTTTGTCTTTGTGTAGTTTGTTTTAATGTACTATCCAAGGGTGACAGTGGGGTGTTGAAGTTTCCCACTATTATTGTGTGGGGTTTGAGCTTTAGTAATGTTTCTCTTTTGAATTGATTTGCCCTTCCATTTGGATCCTAGATGCTCAGAATTGAGATGTCATATTGGTGGATTTTTCCTTTCGAGTGTATGCAGTGTCCTCCCACTTTCTTTGATAAGGTTTGGAAGCAAGTCTATTTTATTAGATGTTACAATGGCTACTCCATTTTGGTCCATTTGCTTGGAAAAGTCTTCCAGCCCTTTACTATGAAGTAGCGTCTTTATTTGTTGCTGAGGTAATTTTGTTTTGTATGCAGCAGAATGATGGGTCCTGTTTACCTATCTAGACTGCTAACCTGTGTCTTTTTATTGGTGAATTGATTCTATTAACTTGAGAGATATTGATGACCAATTATATGTAGTGTCTGGTATTTTGATGATGGAGGTGGTACTGTGTGTCTGAATCTCTTCTTTTGGTTTTGTCTTAAGATAATTAAGTTCTTGCATTTTCTGAAGTGTATTTTCCTTCCTCATGTTTGTGTTTTCCTTCTAGTATCCTTCCTGGGGCTAGATTAATAGAAAGATAAGGTTTAGATTTGGTTTTGTCAAGGAATATCTTGTTTTTTTTCCATCTGTGGTGATTGAGAATTTTGTTGAGTATAATAGTCTAGGCTGGCATCAGTGGTCTCTTAGGGTCTCTTGGGGGTCTCTTAGAATCTCATAGGATGATAACTATCCACTATCTTCTGACTTTGAGAATCCTCTTGAGAAGTCAGTCATAATTCAGATAGGTTGGTCTTTATATGTTAGTTGGCCTTTTTCACTTGAAGATTATAATACTTTTTCTTTGTTCTGTACATTTAGTGTTTTGATTATTATGTGGCATGAGGATTTTCTTCTGTGATACAATCTTTTGTACTCTGTAAGCTTTTATATGATTATAGCCATCTCTCTCTTTCTTTAAGGCAAATATCTTTTTATATTTTATTTTCTATGCTGCTACACAATGTGTCAACTTACCTAATCAAGCAGAGCAATGAAACAATAAAATTAGGAATAATTAGCTATGGCAAAACAGCCACTCATGCTTTAAGTTAGAGAAATTTTCTTCTATGTTTGTGTTGAGATGTTTTCTGGTCCCTTGAATTGGGAATGTTCACAGTCTTCTAGTCCCATTATTCGTAGATTTTGTCTTTTCATAGTGTCCCAAATTTCTTGAGTATTTTGAGCCCCTATTGCATACTCTTCCCTCTACTTCTATGAGGGTGTTCTCTCACCCATCCACCCACCCCTTCCGACATCCCCACTCTGACATGCCCCTACATGGTGAGTCCAACCTTGGCAGGACCAAGGGCTTCTCCTCTCATTGGTGCCCAATAAGGTCATCCTCTGCTACATATGCAGCTGGAGCCATAGGCCTGTTCATGTGTACTCTTTGGATAGTGGTTTAGTCCCTGGGAGTTCTGGTTGGTTGGTATAGTTTTTTATGGGGTTGCAAACCCCTTAAGCTCCTTCATTCCTTTCTCTAATTCCTCCAATGGGAACCCCATTCTCAGTTCACTGGTTCGCTGCTAGAATACACCTCTGTATTTGTCATGCTCTGGCAGAGGCTCTCAGGAGACAGCTATATCAGGCTCCTGTCAGCATGCATTGGTAATCTGAGCTATTGGGCTAATATTCACTTCTCAGTGAGTGTGTGTTTTCTTTATGATTAGATTACCTCACCTATTATGATATTTCCACCCATTTGCCTAAGAATTTCATAAGGTCATTGTTTTTAATAGCAGAGTAATACTCCATTGTGTAAATGTACCACATTTTCTTTATCCATTCCTCTGTTGAAGGACTGGGTTCTTTCCAGCTTCTAGCTATTATAAATAAGACTTCTATGAACATATTGGAGCATGTGTCCTTGTTATATGTTAGAACATCTTTTGGGTTGTGAAGTTGGGTCCTCAGGTAGTACTATGTCCAATTTTCTGATGAACCTTCAGATTGATTTCCAGATTTGTACCAGCTTGCAATCCCACCAACAATAGAGGAGTGTTCCTCTTTCTCCACATTCTTGCCAGCATCTGTTGTCACCTGAGTTCTGATATATATATATATTAGCCTTTCTGACTGGTGTAAGGTGGAATCTCAGAGTTGTTTTGATTTGCATTTCCCTGATGACTAAAGATGTTGAACATTTCTTTGGGTGCTTCTAAGCCATTTGGTTTTCCTCAGCTGAGAATACTGTTTAGATCTGTACCTCAGTTTTTAATAGGGTTCTTTGATTCTTTGGAGTCTAACTTCTTGAGTTATTTGTATATGTGGGATATTAGCCCTCTATATGATATAGGATTCATAAAGATCTTCTCCCAATGTGTTTGTTGCCATTTTGTCCTAATGACAGTGTCCTTTGTCTTACAGAAGCTTTGCAATTTTGTGAGTTCACATTTGTCAACTCTTGATCTTAGAGCATAAGCCATTGATGTTTAATTCAGGAAATTTCCCTAGTTCTCATGTGATAGTCTCTTCCCCACTTTTTCTCCCATTAGTTTTACTGTATCTGGTTTTATGTGGAGGTCCTTGATCAACTTGGACTTGAGCTTTGTACAGGGTGATAAGAATGGGTTGATTTGAGTTCTTCTACATGCTGACCACCAGTTGAACTAGCACCATTTGTTGAAAATGCGGTCTTTTTTCCATTGGATGGTTTTAGCTCCTTTGTCAAAGATCAAGTGATCATAGGTGTGTGGGTTCATTTCTTGGTCTTCAAGTGTATTCCATTGATCTACCTACCTGTTCTGGTACCAATACCATACAGTTTTTATCACTATTGCTCTGTAATACTGCTTGGGGTCAGGGATGATGATTTCCCCCAGAAGTTCTGTTATTGTCGAGGGATTTATGTTATTCCAAATGAATTTTCAAATTGCTCTTTCTAATTCTATGAAGAATTGAGTTGGAATTTTGACGGGTATTGCACTGAATATGTAGATTGCTTTGGGCAAGATGGCCATTTTTACATTATTAATCCTGACAATTCATGAGCATGGGAGATCTTTCCATTTTCTGAGATCTTCAATTTCTTCACAGACTTGAAGTTCTTGTCATACAGATCTTTCACTTGGCTTGTTAGAGTCTCACTGAGATATTTTATATTATTTGTGATTATTGTGAAGGATATCATTTCCCTCATTTCTTTTTCAGCCTGTTTATCCTTTGAGTGGGGAAGGCTACTGATTTGTTTGAGGTAATTTTATATCTAGTCAATTTACTGCAGTTGTTTTTCAGATTTAGGAGTTCTCTGGTAGAATTTTGTGGTCACTTAAGTAGATTATCATATCACCTGCCTTTTTACATCTCTTTTGGTCAGATTGCCCTGGTTTTACTGGGTTGTAACAGGCCTTTCAGGAGGGACCCAGATCTGTATACCAAGTTAGAGAAAGTTTCCTGGGAGGCAGGCAGATTGATGGGGTGGACCACATTTTCTTTATTCTTGGGTAGAGGGAGATTTATGTTATTTCCAGCTTCTTGCTATTATCAATAAAGCTTCTTTGAACATTGCTGTTTAAGTGTCTTTCTGGTAGGAATGGAGTGTCCTTTGGGCATATGCCAAGAGTAGTATAGCTGAGTCTTGAGGTAGATCAATTCCCAGGAAGAATCACCATATTGATTATCATAGAGGTTATACAAGTTTGTATTCAGAACACAGACATTGCTCAGCTATTAAAGACTAGGCTTCCACGCAGAAGTCTTTGGTCTTTGAATTATCCAAATACTTTCTATGGCAGACAATATGAGTTAATTTGTTAACATTTTTTTTTAGAAATTGAGGACATACACACATGATTATGTATGCATGTGTACATTCATGTTTGTGCCTTCACATACTTATATTTACATATTCAATTAAGTAAATTAAACTTAGTTAAAATAAAAATATTCAGAATGAAAAATAAATGGGAAAATTGTCAAAATCCTACTTTGGGAAAGTAGGACAAGGTAAAATCTAGGAAATGAGCAAGGTTATGTAAAATGTCAACTTGTATTAAGTCAGTAAAGTCATCTAAATTATTATATCATTCTAGGAAGTAATGTATAATAAAATTTGGCTTGATGTCAAGTGCATAAGAATTCAAGCTAAAAACAATAAATTATAATTGTTTTCTACTACAAATGAAGTGTCATAATTCATGCTGACAAGCAGAAAAAAGAAAAAATGAATTACAATATTAATTTAGAAAGTAAATTTAATCCATGGATAGTATATTGAAACTGTGATGCACGAGGAGAGGGAAATTCTGACATGTTCCTTTCTTTACTAGATTGTATAGATAAATACATTACATATTGATACAGGAGCTTACAATTTGTAATATTTAGAAGAAACTGCATTCTGAATAATATTCTACAGAAAAACCATTATATATTAATTGTGTAATGATCTATCTTTAGTATTTTATCTGAAGAATATTAAAACAAACAACTCATAAAGTTTGTTAAAAAAAACATGCTTCTGAGAATGTGATAGAATAATCCTAGAGGGTGACATGTATGGAGAGTTAAATGTTAGCTTCCAGATATACTTGCAGAAGGAAGGACACATGTTTTAGAAGAGAAAGTATGAGGATGCAGTTGGTTCAAAGAAACTCACAAAACAGTACATTCACCTGAGAAGTGTGGGGAAAGACTCAGAAAGATTGCTTCAGCATCTTGTGTGGCCATTGTTGTTCTTTCCAACACACAGAAGGATTCTTGAAATATCAAGGTAAATGGAGATCCTTCTCAGTTTTATCTCCTGTGCGCTTGTAATTGGGACTAAAATTACATAGTCCTGGCACATTATTTGCATTGGATCTTGTTCACCTTTTTTTTTCCCTAATGATACCTTTTACCTTTTTTTTTTTGAGTATTTTGTTTATTTACATTTCAAATGTAAATCCACTTTCCAGGATTCCCTTCCAGAAACCCCCACCCTCCTCCTGCTGCTTCTATGAGGGTGCTCCCACACCCACCTGCTCCCTCCTGCCTCCCTGCCCTGGCATTCCCCTATCCTGGGGCATCCTGTTTTCACAGGACTACGGGCCTCTCCTCCCATTTATGTCTAAGAAGGCCATCCTCTGCCACAGATGCAGCTGAGCCATGGGTCCCTCCATGTGTACTCTTTGGTTGGTGGTTTAGTCCCTGATAATTGGGAGGGGTCTGGTTGATTGATATTGTTGTTCTTCCTATGGGGTTGCAAACCCCTACAGCTCCTTCAGTCCTTTACTTAACTCCTCCATTGAGGACCCCGTTTTCAATCCAATGGTTTGTTGAGAGTAGCCACCTCTGTATTGGTCAGGCTCTGTTCATTGCATTGGGCTACAGGATATTTTCAGTCCTTTATAAGCACATTTCTTTAAAAATGTTATAGACATCTACTCTCTTGTGACAAATACCCTCTCTAATCTACATAGTCATTGTTAGTATACATAGAAGTTATTTTTACCCACTTAAAGGGAGTAGAAGATCTCGTACCTGTGAATGTGCATCACCTGCCTCTATACAGAAGACGAAAATCACCCTTTGTCACTTTATATGAAGCAACCATTCTTTCTGTATAGTGATGCTCCTGCCGCCGGGCACATAGAAATTATTCAGGCGAATTGATAAAATACTATGGCCTTTTGGACACTTAATGACAACATGTCTCTTCCTAGTTATACACAGGAGCAATGTGCCATATGTGGTTCTACTTTTTTACTATAATTCCTCACATGGTTCATTGTAGGGCTTTAAGTCATACATGTTAACTTTGACAGGTGTAAGTTGACTATGCTACTGGAGTCTTTGTGAAATGCCACCTAACTCCTCCATCAGAGGTTTCTGCAATGTGCTTCATCCAGGGTCCAATTTATTATGCACCGAGCACACTGACAGGTTGTGACTATGATAGATGAAATCACAGGGAGACTTCATGTCTGTATTGATACACACTTGCTGTCAGATCCAGGGTGTAATCACGTTATTTCACAAGCCAAGCTCTCCCTCCATTTCGATTAGTTGCCTTTAAATTCTCAAGGTCGAAAATATAATCATTTGGCGGAAATTCATAAGGAGGAAATGATTGTTGCTTTTTTTTTTTCCGTCTATTTTTAAACTTGATTGAAAAGAAGCTTAGGCCAAACCAAAAAAGAAAAAAAAAATTCAGAACTGTGAATTTCCTTCATACACTTGAAAATATTTAGTTATTTGCTTAACAGTGAGTTCACATGAGATTAGTAAGTGAAATTGACAGGTGATTAATGTCAGATCTGTCTGTTGGAAATTGCCTGTGCAACTGGAATACTAGATCTTACTCCTGTGGGTCACCTAATCCCTTATGATCATATGTACACTGCAAAGCATTCTACAGTGCAAACTTACTGTAAAGGTCACCTTGGTGTAAGACATACATTAGCCTATGAAAGAGAGTTTTAAAAATCTTAATAGGGGGAGGCCAGGGAGGGGAACACCCATATAGAAGGGGAGGGGGAGGGGTTAGGGGGATGTTGACTAGGAAACTGGGAAAGAGAATAACATTTGAAATGTAAATAAGAAATACCCAATTTAATAAAGATGGAAAAAAAGTTAAAAAAATGTTGATGGTATATCATAAAGCAGCAATAACATACTTAGAACATTTGTATCCTTGCTATTTCAATTATTAGAGATTGCTCATTATAATTCTACATCAAAGAAGCTAAGATACACTTTTATTGATTAATTTTATTCTTAAACAATTTTACACAAATATGTGATGTATTCTGAATACTTTCTCCTCATTATCTTTCATTAACTTCTCACTCATGATGACACCATATAATTCACTGGTTATATTTCTCAGCTGTCAGACTTTTTCAACATTTTTATGATCATATGGACTGACATGCCTACCAAATTTAAAATTTTAAAATTCAATGTGTGTCTTCATTTGTGTGTGTGTGTCTGTGTGTGTGTATGAGTGTATATATGAATAAATGTGTGAGAGTGTGTATATGTGTGCAAATATATGTGTGTGGATGTATGTGTCTGTGAGAGAGAGAGAGAGAGAGAGAGAGAGAGAGAGAGAGAGAGAAAGAGAGAGAAAGAGAAAGAGAAAGGGACAGACAGACAGACACAGAGACAGAGATACAAAGACAGAGATACAGAGGTTTTATAATTTTTGTTTGTATTGAATATAGATTCTTCTACTCAGAAACCAACCTTGATCTCCAACCTGTACAGCCTGGAAGTTTTGCTGGGACAATGATGGTATGATGGTACAGAGACTGATAACTCTTCTAATCTGAAGTTCACATCACAAAAGGGAGGTCAGGCTTGAAACTGTCTAGATGGCCAAGAACCTGAAGCTTGATGGTTCAGAGATAGGACTGAGTCATGCACAACTGAAAAAAACAAATGAAACAAAACAATGAAATGATTCCTAATGGTATTATGCTACATCTGATGATTTATAGATTGGCGTCCATTTGTTATCAAAGAGACCATGGGAACAGATACAGAGATCAACAGCAAAACCTTAGGCAGAGCTCAGGGAAGAAAGGGAGGAAGGGTGTAGGAGCCAGAGGGTTTGAATATACTAGGACAAAATGGCTCACTAAATGGCTTATATGGTCTCACAGAGACAGAAGATGTATTGATTTGCACTATGTCCTGTGCATATATGTTGTTGTTTTGTAGCTTGGGGGTTTTGTGGGATTCCTAACAATGGGAGTGGAGGTCTATCTGACTCTTTTGCTTGCTCTCTTACCCTTTTCCCCTTTAGGGTTGCCTCATCCAGACAAGATATGAGGAATTATGTCTAGTCTTATTGTACTTTTTTATGCCAGAGAGATTGCTGTCATTGGGAGGCCTGCTGTTTTCTCAAAGGAAGTGGAAAAGCTGTAGATGTTGGCAAAAGACAAAGAGGACAGGAGAACTGGGGCAAATGGAGGACTCAGTTGCCATACATTAAGGAGAGAAGAATAAATAAAAAGACAAAAATGGAAGAAAATAGATTCTTCTCTTATATAATATATACCAACACCTGAGTAGATTTCCCCTACCTCCATTCCACCCATCCACCTCCCCACTACCCCTTTCTCCAAGATCCATTCCTCACCCTTTTATCTCTTCACAAAACAGTGGGTCCACAAAGAGAGGACAGGGCATTTTAAAATAAAGTTATAGACTACTAATTATACCTTTCAAAGAAAAAGAACATACAACATATATAATTCTATAATCTGACCATTTGGGAAGTCTTCATTTTATCTTTCAAACATACTAGTTTTTGATTTTATTACTTTATTATATAAAACATTTTAATATAAATAAGAAAGTTGAATGTTTCTTCGCCCAGCATTGTGATAAATACCTAGAATCTTAGCATTTTAATTGCTGATGCTAGTAGAAGACAAATTTAATATTAGCCTATTCTACATAGAAAGTTCTCTCAATAGTTGGCAAGGAAGCAATATATGCATATTTTCTGATATCAAGTTTCAAGTATCAATTTATATATACGAGAGAGATAGCATATATTATACTTTGGTATACTTTGTAAATAATTTTAAATGTAAGAAATTTCAAAATTAACATTTCTCATAATTTTATGTGTTTTGTTTTCTAATTTACAAAAATAAAGAAAAATTTATAATAATGAAAACAAATAACAAAATTAGACTATTGTGAAAATGCCATCAAAACATACAAGTTTATCCATTTCAACATTAATTATAAGTTATATTACTCAATAAGATGCCTATAAAGCAAGCACGAGCATCTGCCTTCATATTCCCAAAGTCCATATAAAATTTGGATGTAGGGCATATGTGTAACTCCTGAATATGTATGTAACTCTGTGCAGGCTAGGTCTGTGCACAGTATAAACAAGCAGGTTCATGAGGGTGTCTTGCAAATAAACCAAAATGATCTATCTTAAAATTTAAAGTAGAAAGCCAATGAAAGTACAACCAGAGTCAACCTACACATAGACACACACACACACACACACACACACAAATGTGCACACACATGCATACCTACAAAATCATGGCTATATACAGTACACACAAGGTGGCCACCAATAGAGTCAGACACCTTACCTCAACTTCTGGTCTCCAAACAGACATGATCACACATGAACACGTACAGTTATACACATGCACATATAGACACCCAAAGTATCAACCTTATGATCAAATATAACTAATAATTCCAAAACTGCTAATGAATATATTATTTGGGATATAATAAACTGGGCTTCAGAATTCTTATATTCTGAGCCAAATATAGCAATGACAATGAGAAGTATTCAGGCACATATTAATATTATATTTTTTATTTTACCAGTATCACAGCTTATTCTTAAAGATCTCTAAGAAATTGCCTGAAAGTTTTTAATGAGAGCTAGAATATTGGTCCAGAAACCAAGGTTAGGAACTTTTGAATAATACAGGAGGATCTTTAACTTTCAGTATTCACCAGTGCAGGGAGAAGAAACCTTTGTTTTACAGGATTGCTGAGTTGGAAGGAGACCTATTAGGTCATCTTTTATGCATTCTTTTGCCCAAACAGGATCGGTCATTGCCTTTCAGAGTGATCAGTATGCATTACAATATCAGTGTCTCTTTTACAAGCTAAATTCACAATCTGAGGAAAGTTCAGGGAAGTTTAGAATAAATTTAAAATATGATATTAAAACTACAGTTACATGTCACTGTACAGTACAGTTATGCTAACTCTAATTTGCCAGAGGTAATTATCATCTAAGGGGTTTATTAACTTTGTCTGATAATTTATGTCTAGTCCTGGAATTTTATTTAGTACAATCTTATCTAGGCCTAGAACATTTTCAGTTCCTTAAATTTACTGCAGAATAAGTTCATTCTTTCTAGTTCTTTCTGAACTCTTGCTGGCTGGTCAACTCTGCTGTTCTGGCTTAAAACTCCTTGCCATGCTAACTCATTTCATCTGGCTTCACTTGATTTCTCCTGAATTGCTCTGCTTGGTTTCATGCTCATATTGGCAATCTTTTCTAATCTTCCTTCTATCTTCACCTCTCTCTCCCTCTTTCCCTCTCTCCCTCTCTCCCTCTCCCTTCTTCCCACCTCCCCTCCCTCTCCGGCTCCGCCTCCCTCACTGTCTCTGTACAACTGTCCCAGTTACACTACCTCCTCTCTGCACTGTTGCTCTTTCCTTTCCCCTCTTCTCATGAATGTTAGGGTTATCTTATTCTGTCAAACCTTTCCCTGATTCGGCACTTTGTCTGCCATTCAATGACACAACACTTTCACACACGGGTGCTTCCAACTACAATCTAACTTTACCTTCATTGGTCAGGGTTGAAGGTGTGTACTATGGGAATGTCTGAAGTCCAGACAGAAGAATCAAAGGTGTGGAGTAGGACTGAGCCACGCCACTACTGAAACAAGTTTTCAGTAAATAATATAGTTTCGGGTTTCATAGTGTGGCCCAATATAGTACAACAAGCATGCCAGTGCTTAATAACATAAACACGGAGACAGTTGTGGGAACATTTAACTGCATATAGGAGATAGGCTAGACAAATCATACTTTACTGTTATAAGTTTGTTCATATAGTTTCATATTTGATTATGTGTTGCCTAAGTCCACTGTCCTGCCTGGCAGACCCCTTGGGCGCAGTGGTGAGAAGGCATGGAGTCAACGGTTGGTTCAGACTTCAGGAGGAGGTGAGAACGTGCCAGCAATCTCATTCATTAATTCTAAAGAAACGCCTCTTACCCTCTACCTGCATCTCATTGGTCTCAAACAAGCCTGTACTCAAAGTGGCAGTTCCTGATTGGCTGTCATTGTCTGCATCACCAATCTCTATGCTCTTAGGTAGGCTTCAGTTTGGCTCTCATGCAAAAATTGTCCCATTCACTTTAATGACATTTATGCTGAAGCTGCCATAGTTAGGCCTGTGGTTCCGCCTACAATTATAGGCAGTAGAAATTTTTCCAGAAAAGGCAATAGAAAATTCATTTTCCCCGAGAATTTAATATTACGTGTGTCTGCTTGCCTGTATGAAACTCTCATAGAAATAAACAGATACAGCTAGAAATATTATTGCTCAGTAGGACAGGAGATTATGGTAATAACAGCAATCCACTGTCATACAGGTGAAACTCAGTTTAGCTGTTCTTCTATTTCTACCTCTCCCGTTCTCTTTCATTACTGGGCTTAACAGTCCTCGAGTTTCTCTACCTAAATCCAATCATCACGTGCACATGAAGGAAATTTTAAAAATTACACTGAACCCGGAGCATGTTGACTAAATGACTCCTAGAGGGAGCACAATGCCTCAAAATGGTTACAGATTAACAACACAGAGTTGAATGCAAACCTCACTCACTATGTATATTGTGTGATTTGCAGACATGCCCTTTTCACTGTTCATTTTACTGTGACACTCTCTGTCACAAGACCACCAAGTAAATAATGAATAGTTTTAGTGACGTTTTCCCCCAGATTTGCAGGCTCCACTAAATTTTGTTGTAATGTGGGAGGGTTTTAAATCCCATTTACAATTCTCTTTAAAGAAAAAGAAAGACTTCATTGTTGCCAAACCTTCTAAGGAAGAAAATGGACATCTAGTTTGAACAACATGGGCAGCCTCTTTGCCCATTTGAATTGAACTCCAGGCCTACTGGAGAGTACACAGTTGGTTTGCGAGATTTCAATCTTATTTCAACTGGATCGATATTTCTTAAGCACTTTGTCATTTTGCTTTGTTCTTTACATTTGTTTTGAAATCTCTACTTTTTTCAAAGAGGGTAGGATTTTCCTTTCTCTATTTTATCAAAACTTGTATTTCTTCAGAATTTCTCTGCTTATTCTCCTGAGAATATAGACCTTTAAGGACAAAAAAGGATTTCTGCATTTTAGTCACACCCAGAGTACCATATCAATCTTAAACGCTTATTTTTTTTTTAAGTTGCAAGGAGCCCAGTAATCTGTCCATGGGGTTCCATGGCTTGTTCAGTACACAGGCTGTCAAATAACTGGTCAGAATTTAAACTGTTCTTCCAAATAACTGAGGCCACTCTTAGCCTGGGAATCTTAACACTCTTTGTAACTGTATTTCTTCTACTCTACTGATTATGGAACAGAAATTGCTGATAGTAATAGTATCAGAAAAGGGTAGTATAAATTTAACAACCAAAAAATGTTTTTCTTTAAAAATTACATGAATCCAGGTGTTGTGGTACATTCCTATAACCTCAGTCTGTGGGAATGCTAGAACTGAAGGAAAATGATTCTAAGGTCACACTATCCTATGTAGTGAGTCACTATTAAAGTTAAAACAAAAGGAAAAATATGTAAACAAAGATGAAAAGTTTCATTAATAAAGATATTACATTTGTTTTACAGTTTTATAAGAGAATACGTCAAAACACTAAATAGCAATATAATCACTCCGCTTCAAATCTGTGTTTTTAAAAAAAAATAGGTAGCCTTCTATGTAGATTGGGACATTTTAGTGTAGATTCTGTGAAAGCATTTATTGAGCGTTGCATGGTTCTAATTTTGAGTTTGTAAATAAGAATACGCTCAAAGTAAATATAAACTGGAAAAAATGCAAAAAGAAGTCAAATCTGTGTTGATATACTCAAGTTTCATTTAGTGCTTACAGGGAATTACCTTAATCTTAGAGTAACAAGTTGAGGTGTAATTTATTTTCTAAAGAAAAGTTATGAAGCTTAAAAATAATGAAGTGATAAACTAATAATGTAATTATTAAAAAATTTAGTACCCTGAGTTAACAGGCTCCTACAGTGACTCAGAGGGCATATGGTCCAATACATCTCATTGTCGAGAAATAATGGCTTTGTTGCAAATGCGACAACCTTTCTAAACTGATATGAACCAAGATTGTCCTTATGACCCATATTACTCCTTCATAGTTTTATCTCTCTTCATTATTTCTTTTAAAAATATCTTTTCATCTTCTACATTGTCTTCTTGTGAGACTATAATGCATGTGACTTCCCTAGAGTTTATTTTAAGGATGTATGTTTTTATAGAACCAATTTAGTTGACTCTCTACTGCTGTGAGAAAACATTGAGAAAAACAATTTATGAAAGGTTATATGTAGGTCACTATAGAGGGAGATCAGGACAGGAACTCAGAAAGGAACCTAGAGGCATGAACTGAAAGAAAAGTTCATGCAAGAATACTGCTGACTGCTTGATCCCATGAGTTGCTCAGTTTCCCTTCTCTATAGCTCAGAGTCATGTGTCCAAGGGTAGCATGATCCACAGTAGACCAGGGCCTCTCACATCAAACATCAATCAAGAAATCATCCAACAGACTTTTCCTACAGGCAAAAGGATAGAGGCTATTTCTCAGTTGAGTTTCCTCTTCCAAATTTGCTCTAGTTTTTATCCATTTGACAAAAAATAAATCAGAACGAGTCTTTATACATTTTAATTTCTTGCTAGCTTGAAGCAGTATGCATACATAGTTTATTACTTCTGTATTCTCTGTGACCTAGGGTTATAGGAAAATATTATTGCGTATAGATGTCAAGGCATGTGTAGTCCCACACCAACGCTCACATAGGTACACAAAATAAATATAATACTGTCTTAATGTTTTAAGTAAAACAATGATTTCAGTTAATGTTTAGTGTTCATTGTAAATTGCTTCAATTTCAAAATAATAAATGTCCTGGGAATATGTTTTCAAAGCTATAATAAAGATCAAAATGAAGAAATTAAATGATAACTATGTTTAGTAAATATTCATACACACATGTACATCAACAAATAAAGGTAGATAATTATTTCTCTACTAATAATAAGTATGATTTGCACAAGTCAAGTTTATGTTTTCATATTTAAATTTTCTCAGTAATTGTGCTTTTTTTTTAAATTGGACATTTTTTATTTACATTTCAAATGTTATCCCCTTTCCTGGTTTCCCTGTCCATAAACCCCCTATCCCATCCTCCTCCCCCTACTTCTATGAGGGTGCTCCCCCACACACCCAACCCTTCCTACCTCCCTGTCCTGACATTCCCCATACACTGGGGGGTTCCAGCCTTGGCAGGACTGTGCTTTCTCAAATGATGACAAAATGAGCTGATGGCTTAGTAAAACAAGCAAAAAAAGTTATGGAGACTTTGACCTTCATACTTGCCTATTCAAATTTTCCATTCTTATGCTTTTCATTTTATACCAAACTTAAAATAGAAATTTCCAACTTTATTGTTAGGTTTATGGATTTTGAAAATTTTTCTTGAGTTTATCTTTCACACTACATAGGTATTAAACCTTGTAATTAAGTGTTGTAATACTTTTTAAGTGTTCAAGGATGATCCTTATAAATTATTTAACCACAATTGTTATGCACTAAAATATGCAAATTTAATTCAGAATATTTGTTGATTCAAAATATTACAAATAACAATAGTAAAGTGGACATCATCAAAATAAATATTTTTTTTATAGGACTAAAACTAAATTAGTACTAATTGAGACTTTTTTCTATATAGTATAACACAAATAAAAATATCAGACCTGGGACATGCCTCGTGTTAAAAGCTGTGATCTACAAGCATCTCACTCACTATACCTATTTTTTTGACTATTAAAGAAATCTATTTTTTTTGACTAAACAATAAATAAAAATTGCAAAGAATATTAAAATGTTTACAATTCAGATTTATATGTTTCCAAGCTTTTTTATTGTTTTGTTTTTTAATATGTGCATGGGTCCTCTCCTTCCTTACTGTGTGTACCTTCGCATGTGTTTTCATATGGATACCTGTGTGTACAAGCATTTGCATACATATCGGTGTATGTTATGCAAACATAAAATATGAAGTAGATGCCTTACTGTGTTATCAATACATCAAAACATCTCTGATGGAATAAATATTATTCAATAAATAATGACCAGTAAATAGTGATCATGAGAGAATATTTGATTTGTTTTCTTTCTTCTACAGATTGAGTTGTTCAGAAAGAATAGACACATACAAGATTAATAAAATCACTTGATATCAGATCTTCTAAGAAATCAGAGGAGACATCAAATCTCTGCTTAGCTGAGAGAATCTTCTTAGCTGATTTTGCATCATTTTTTCATATAGCTGTTATGATTCAAATCTGACATGTCCTCCAGTGACTCATGTTTTGAGTACTTGTTCCCGGATTGTAAAAACAAGATCTAAAATATATCTCTTGCCTTAAATTGCTTCTACAAAAGCAGTTCAGTGCAAACCTGACAGATCAACTGGGGCCTCAATTGATTCCGAATGGTCCAGGCTTGTTTGGGATCTCAGGCAATACACTGACTGTAAGGATGTGTCTTATACAGCATTCTTCAGCTGGATCAATTTTAAAATTGAGAAAAAAGAATGGCTTGTGAATATAACATTAGATCCTCGGAATTGTGTCTTTAATTTCAAAGGTTGTTTTAAAATTACACTTCCAATACCACTTTATCTACCTTAAAGAAAATATTAAAATTCTGTTCTATACCTTTGAGGTCTTAAAATGAATTATGAATTATTTAAGACATTAAAATGTTGGAGAAAATATTTTACTGATCTTGTTTTAGTTTCTAGAATGTGAAATACACAAAGAGTACTTGAAAGTCACTGAAGAGGTTACACAGAAAACAAAGATTTAAGCATGTGGTTGTCTTCCAAATTCCTATATACAAATAAATATTACTTTAATACAGCTGAAAAGAAGATAAAAGAATGCAATAAAGAAAATATTGAATCAAGTATGCCATATAATTAATTCCCCAGCATCTGGCTTATTGAATGGTAGAAGAGGACTGAAATCAGAAATATAAATAGAAAACTACAGTTCTCCAGTGTTTGCTTCAATTATACATTATTAAATTTCTATTGCAAAACCCTAAGAATAACCGGCAGCTTTCTATGCAACTGCAATAGAAAGAAAAATCTTATTAGTGTTACTCTGACACATTCACATATCAAAATGTCTGATTAATTCAAACAAGTATAATATACAATCTGCTGTATCTTGGATGAGAACTCTCTCTGAAAAGCCATTGAATTGAAGGCTTTGTTCCCAATCACAATGCTAGTGGGTCACGTCTATGTGTGGGTATGTGCGTGTATGAGTTCAAGACCCGCAGACTTGCAGACTCCAGAAGAGCTTACATTCCTTGGAGTTTCTGGTGGTGGTGAGCAATCTGTTATGAGCAGTAGGACCCATAATTTTAGTCTTTGTAAAGGAGTTGTATATACTGTATTTTACTACCTCTCTTCTTATTATAAGTTGTATCACAGAGAAAGAATGGGGCTCACACACTCTTCTCTTGTATTAACACACTGTTGCAGAGTATATAAGAATATATATATATATATATATATATATATATATATATATATGTCAATATGTGATTTTATTTTTTTACTTTTATTTTTCTTGTATATTTTATGTATTTACATTTTGTATATTATCCCATTTCCCTACATTCCAAAACTCCCTCCTCCTCCCCTTGCTTCTATGAGGATGTTCCCACTCCGATCCACCCACTCCAATCTCTACACCCTGGCATTACCCTACATTGAAGAAATGAGCCTTCACAGGCTCAAGGGCTTTTTCTTGATTCTGCACAATGCCATCCCCTGCTACATATGTGGCTGGAGTCATGGATCCCTCCATATTGGTTGGTAGTTTAGTCCCTGGAAGCTCTGGTTGGGTCTGGTTGGCTGATTTTGCTGTTCTTCCTATGGGGTTGCAAACTCCTTCAGTTCCTTCAGTCCTTTCTTTACATCCTCCATTGGAATCCACTTGTTCAGTACAATGGTTAGCTGCAAACATCCTCATTTTTATATTTTCAAAGGATGAAGACGACATTTCATCCATTACCCTCTCTCCCATCATCTTAACAAGAATGAATCTCCCAAGAAACAACCTACCACAGGACCCACCTACACGGCTCTTAAGTATTTACTCAAAGGACTTTGTATACTTCGCAAGACACTTGTTCATACATTTTCCTTTCGGGGCCCAATATGCACCCCTTCAGTTGCTAATATTTTATGCATGTGTTGGGGGTCCAAACTTGTATTTTGGCTTGTAGTAAACTCCTACTGAGCCATACCAGTTCTACTTTGACTTTAATTTTTAATCTTCTCTTTTCCTTTAAATATGGTTTCTCTGTAAATTTTTTTCATTTTTATATTTCCTTTTTTTTACCTTTTTTCCATCTTTATTAAATTGGATATTTCTTATTTACATTTCTTTTTTATTTTATTTTTATCTTTATTAACTTGAGTTATTTCTTATTTACATTTCAATTGTTATTTCTTTTCCTGGTTTCTGGGCCAACATCCCCTATCCTCCCCATCCCTTCTATATTGGTGTTCCCCCCCCATCCTCCCCCCATTACGGCCCTCCCCACAACAGTCAAGTTCACTGGGGGATTCAGTCTTGGCAGGACCAAGGTCTTCCCTTCCACTGGTGTCTTACTAGGATATTCATTGCTACCTATGAGGTTGGAGCCCAGGGTCAGTCCATGTATAGTCTTTGGGCAGTGGCTTAGTCCCCTGGAAGCTCTGGTTGCTTGGCATTGTTGTTCATATGGGGTCTGAGCCCTTCAAACTCAGTCCTTTCTCTGAATCCTTTCCAACGGGGTCCCGTTCTCAGTTCAGTGGTTTGCTGCTGGCATTTGCCTCTGTATTTGCTGTATTCTGGCTGTGTCTCTCAGGAGCGATCTACACTTCTGCACTTTTGCTTCATCCATCTTGTCTAATTGGGTGGCTGTATATATGGGGCCACATGTGGGGCAGGCTCTGAATGGGTGTTCCTTCAGTCTCTGTTTTAATCTTTGCCTCTCTCTTCCCTGCCAAGGGTATTCTTGTTCCCCTTTTAAAGAAGGAGTGAAGCATTCACATTTTGATCATCCGTCTTGAGTTTCATTTGTTCTAGGCATCTAGGGTAATTCAGGCATTTGGGCTAATAGCCACTTATCACTTGAGTATTTTTTATATACATTTCGAGTGCTATTCCCTTTCCCGGTTTCCGGGCAAACATCCCCCTCCCCCCTCCCCTTCCTTATGGGTGTTCCCCTCCCCACCCTCCCCCCATTGCCGCCCTCCCCCCAACAGTTTAGTTCACTGGGGGTTCAGTCTTAGCAGGACCCAGGGCTTCCCCTTCCACTGGTGCTCTTAAGAGGATATTCATTGCTACCTATGAGGTCAGAGTCCAGGGTCAGTCCATGTATAGTCTTCAGGTAGTGGCCTGCCAAGGGTATTCTTGTTCCCCTTTTAAAGAAGGAGTGAAGCATTCACATTTTGATCATCCGTCTTGAGTTTCATTTGATATTAGAATGGCTACTCCAGCTTGTTTCTTCTGACCATTTGCTTGGAAAGTTGTTTTCCAGCCTTTCACTCTGAGGTAGTGTCTGTCTTTGTCTCTGAGGTGTGTTTCCTGTAGGCAGCAGAATGCAGGGTCCTCGTTGCGTATCCAGTTTGTTAATCTATGTCTTTTTATTGGGGAGTTGAGTCCATTGATGTTGAGAGATATTAAGGAATAGTGATTATTGCTTCCTGTTATATTCATATTTGGATATGAGGTTATGTTTGTGTGCTTTTCTTTTCTTTGTTTTGTTGCCAAGACGATTAGTTTCTTGCTTCTTCTAGGGTATAGCTTGCCTCCTTTTGTTGGGCTTTACCATTTATTATCCTTTGTAGTGCTGGATTTGTAGAAAGATATTGTGTAAATTTGGTTTTGTCATGGAATATCTTGGTTTCTCCATCTATGTTAATTGAGAGTTTTGCAGGATACTGTAAGTTGAACTGGCATTTGTCTTCTCTCAGAGTCGCTATGACATCTATCCAGGATCTTCTGGCTTTCGTAGTCTTTCGTGAGAAATCTGGTGTAATTCTGATTGGTCTGCCTTTATATGTTACTTGACCTTTTTACATTACTGCTTTTAATATTCTTTCTTTGCTTTGTGCATTTGGTGTTTTGACTATTATGTGACAGGAGGAGTTTCTTTTCTGGTCCAATCTATTTGGAGTTCTGTAGGCTTCTTGTATGCCTATGGGTATCTCTTTCTTTAGGTTAGGGAAGTTTTCTTCTATGATTTTGTTGAAGATATTTACTGGTCCTTTGAGTTATTAGTCGTCACTCTCTTCTATACCTATTATCCTTAGGTTTGATCCTCTCATTGTGTCCTGTATCTTTTGGGCCAGTATCTTTTTCCATTTTGCATTATTTGACAGTTGTGCCGATGATTTCTATGGAATCTTCTGCTCCTGAGATTCTCTCTTTCATCTCTTGCATTCTGTTGGTGATGCTTGTATCTACATCTCCTTGTCTCTTTTTTTGCTTTTCTATATCCAGGGTTTTCTCCCTTTGTGTGTGTGTGTGTGTGTGTGTGTGTGTGTGTGTGTGTGTGTCTTTATTGCGTCTATTTCCTTTTTTAATTCCTACACCTGTTTGATTATGTTTTCCTGTAATTCTTTCAGGGATTTTTGCATTTCCTCTGTATAGGCTTCTGCATTTCTCTAAGGGAGTTTTTTATGTCTTTCTTAAAGTCCTCCCTCATCATGATCAAATGTGATTTTAAATCTAGATCTTGCTTTTCTGGTGTGTTTGGATATTCATTGTTTGCTTTGGTGGGAAAATTGGGCTCCGCTGATGCCATGTAGTCTTGGTTTCTGTTGCTTGGGTTCCTGCACTTGACTCTTGCCATCACATTGTCTCTGGTATTACCTTGTTCTGCTATTTCTGACAGTGGTTAGACCGTCCTATAGGCCTGTGTGTCAGGAGTGCTGTAGACTGGTTTTCCTGTTTTCTTTCAGCCAGTTATGGGAACAGAGTGTTCTGCTTTCAGGTGTGTAGTCTTTCCTGTCTAATGGTCTTCAGCTGTTCCTGTGGGCATGTGTCCTGAGTCCACCAGACAGGTGACTTGGAGCAGAAAAGTTGATCTTACCTCTGGCCTAGGGCCTGGAGTCACTCCTCAGAACTGGGTTTCAGCTCTCTGTGAGGGCAGCAACCAGAAGGGCCTGCCCTGCCTTCATTTGGGACCCTGGGTATAGGAGGCCCAGATGGCACTAGGCATTTTCCTTTAGAGTCAGAAATGTTGGCAGACAGTAGTCTCCTCTGGCTTCCCAAGCGTGTCTGCCCCTCTGAAGGTCTAGCTCTCCCTCCCACGGGATTTAGATGTAGGTAGCTGTTTGACTGGGTCCCTTCAGATATGGGCGGTGTCTGGACCTCAGTGTTGAGTGCCCCTCTCTTTCTGTTTCCAGAGGCCCTATACAGTTTCTCTTGGACTAGGGATGTGGGAAAGGGTGGGCAGTACTGGAGGTCTCTCCTTCCCTCAGTCTCAGGAGTGCCCACCAGTCTGGGTGCTGAGCTCTCTCTCCCATGGGGTTTGGGACCACAGAGCTATGGGTCAGGATCAGCGAAGTTCTGGTCTCCCTAAATTTTATGGAAACCTAACTCTCTTCTATTGTGCACTCAGGGAGACCCATGGGCTGCAGTAATTGTTAGTACAAAAATTAGCATATTGAGCATGACCTAACCATTGCTCATAACATTTGAAGTATACTTAGTAATCAAAGAATATTGTATTGAATTTAAAAATTTATTTCAAGCTGAACCAACATATTTGAAATTTCCTTTAATGAAACAACAACAACGAAAAAAAAAACCCCACAATATACTGTCATATAACAAGTGAATCAACATTGGTAACTTATATACAGTGTACAAATTATATTTCATACACAGAACTATCTATAAGGTAGGTTTTGGAATAGTTATAAGCCTTATACAATCATTTACCTTTTGTTCTGAGAGCAGACTTGTCTGCTAGGAAGATGATAAAATTATTTCTGCTTAACTCTTGGGGAAAGCTTGGACAGATGTACTACCTGGTCCTTTGAGGTACAGGAGTTTCAATGCCAATGTTCTCTTAGAGATGATGTAAACCCGAGATTAGGCTTGCATCCATCTGGGCATTTCCTCCTTGCCCCAGTGGACCTGAGGACATCAAATTAAAATTGCATGTGACAGACTTGAATGGGCAAGAAAGACTTTATTTTTTTGCTACTGCAACCAGAGAGAAAGAAACAAAGTCATAGACACAGAAAAGAAACCTAAAGTGTTTGACTTGTGCAGAAGTTAGCTGATGTTAACTTAAATTTCAAAGCAATTAAGATTTCACAATTGGATAGAGTATAAATAAAACCTGTAATAAAAGGGAAGTCGGGAGAGCAGAATATAAAGAAACTGTCTAGAGGTAGTCAATATCGGGAAAGGTTTAGGTAGCTGTAGAAGAAGAAGAAGGAGGAGGAGGAAGAGGAGGAAGAGGAGGAGGAGAGAGAAAGAAAGAATAGGTGATGTTCATGTTCTTTGTATTTCCATTAACAATGTCCTTATCTCTAGCTAATTACATCTCATATCTTCTGCCATCCTGAAACAACAATTTCTAATAACTCCCCTTTTTTTAGACATGTTCTTATTAGGCAGAGTTGTACATGTGCTTAGTATTTTCCTACCTCTGTCCCAAGAAAGCTGCCACTGAAACTTGCTAAAAATATTAAAATATAAGAATATGAAATGAATGCCTTGTGCCCATCATTTATAATTCACCTACCAAGTAGCATGGAGATCGCTGGCCTAAAGCCAAATATGAGTTACTGTTTTAACTTCTCATTGTCATCCAGCTGTAAAAGAAAAGTGTTTTTAATTATTTAAATTCATTTTTATTAAATGATGATATATGCATAGTGTAAGTTAAGTCAATATTTGGCCTCAAAATGATACGTGAATATGGTAAATTAGATTGAAATATCTGGTTATATCATAATTAGAGAATAAATGGATGTGAACCCAACACATGCCTCAGTGTCATTAGACAGCTAACATGACAAGTAACAGTCTAGAAGCAGTATTTACTTCATTACATCTGCAACAAAGTGAAATTCAATGTTTAGAGTAGCTATAGAAACAATTACTGATTGTTTAGTTCTTTTCTTTTTTAATTCAGGAAATACATTATATTTTTGTTAGACACCTAACTTTGTATATTCTTCTCTACACACACCTGAGGAAAAGAATCATTACACTATCTGGGATGCACACCACTACCAAGTAATGCACTTTAAATTTATATTCTGAGATTAAATTTGTATCTATCAGGGTCATTTCATTTCCCCCTTGAAGATTTCCAATCTATTTTTTATATTTATGAATTAAGGGGTTAGGAATATGGTTCAAGTGTAAGAACACTGACTTTCGTTACAGAGATCAGGGTTCAACCCAGCATCCACATGACAATGTACAATCATCTGTAATTCCAGTTCCAGTAGATCCATCAGTTCCCACTTTCCCAAAGGACAAGCAAACAGTGTATATACACAAATGCAGGTACAGCATCCATACACATAAACACAGAAAGAAAGAAAGAAAGAAAGAAAGAAAGAAAGAAGGAAAGAAAGAATTTGACATAAATATATATTCTTAATCGCTTAAAGTTTAATGCAGTATTGATTATAATTAGAATGGAAAGACAAGAAAGGTTCAAAGATCTTTGATCCCTCAATCAACATAAGTAACCTCTGGTGCTCTTACTGGGATATTCATTGCAACCTACGAGGTCAGAGTCAGGGTCAGTCCATGTATAGTCTTTGGGTAGTGGCTTGGTCCTGGAAACTCTGGTTGGTTGGCATTGCTGTACATATGGGGTCTCGAGCTCCTTCAAGCTCTTCCAGTTCTTTCTCTGATTCCTTCAACAGGGGTCCTGTTCTCAGTTCAGTGGTTTCCTGCTGGCATCGCCTCTGTATTTGCTGTATTCTGGCTGTGTCTCTCATGGCGATCTGCATTCACATTTGATCATCCGTCTTGGTTTCATTTGTTCTAGGCATCTAGGGTAATTCAAGCATTTGGGCTAATAGCCACTTATCAATGAGTACATACCATGTATGTCTTTCTGTGATTAGGTTAGCTCACTCAGGATGATAGTTTTCCAGTTCAACCATTTGCCTACAGAATTTCTAAAGTCATTTTTTTTGATAGCTGAGTAATATTCCATTGTGTAGATGTACCACATTTTCTGTATCCATTCCACTATTGAAGGGCATCTGGGTTCTTTCCAGCTTCTGGCTATTATAAATAAGGCTGTGATGAACATAGTGGAGCACGTGTCTTTTTTATATGTTGGGGCATCTTTTGGGTATATGCCCAGGAGAGGTATAGCTGGATCCTCAGGCAGTTCAATGTCCAATTTTCTGAGGAACCTCCAGACTGATTTCCAGAATGGTTGTAGCAGTCTGCAACCCCACCAACAATGGAGGGTGTTCCCCTTTCTCCACATCCTCGCCAGCATTTGCTGTCACCTGAGTTTTTGATCTTAGCCATTCTCACTGGTGTGAGGTGAAATCTCAGGGTTGTTTTTTGATTTGCATTTCCCTTATGACTAACGATGTTGAACATTTCTTTAGGTGTTTCTCAGCCATTCGGCATTCCTCAGCTGTGAATTCTCTGTTTAGCTCTGAACCCCATTTTTTAATAGGGTTATTTGCCTCCCTGCTGTCTAACTTCTTCAGTTCTTTGTATATTTTGGATATAAGCCCTCTATCTGTTGTAGGATTGGTAAAGATCTTTTCCCAATCTGTTGGTTGCCGTTTTGTCCTAACCACAGTGTCCTTTGCCTTACAGAAGCTTTGCAGTTTTATGAGATCCCATTTGTCGATTCTTGATCTTAGAGCATAAGCCATGGGTGTTTTGTTCAGGAAATTTTTTCCAGTGCCCATGTGTTCCAAATGCTTCCCTAGTTTTTCTTCTATTATTTGAGTGTATCTGGTTTGATGTGGAGGTCCTTGATCCACTTGGACTTAAGCTTTGTACAGGGTGATAAGCATGGATCGATCTGCATTCTTCTACATGTTGACCTCCAGTTGAACCAGCACCATTTGCTGAAAATGCTATCTTTTTCCATTGGATGGTTTTGGCTCCTTTGTCAAAAATCAAGTGACCATAGGTGTGTGGGTTCATTTCTGGGTCTTCAATTCTGTTCCATTGGTCTATCTGTCTGTCTCTGTACCAATACCATGCAGTTTTATCACTATTGCTCTGTAATACTGCTTGAGTTCTGGGATAGTGATTCCCCTGAAGTCCTTTTATTGTTGAGGATAGTTTTAGCTATCCTGGGTTTTATGTTATTCCAGATGAATTTGCAAATTGTTCTGTCTAACTCTTTGAAGAATTGGATTGGTATTTTGATGGGAATTGCATTGAATCTGTAGATCGCTTTTGGTAGAATGGCCATTTTTACTATATTAATCCTGCCAATCCATGAGCATGGGAGATCTTTCCATCTTCTGAGGTCTTCTTCAATTTCTTTCTTCAGAGTCTTGAAGTTCTTATTGTACAAATCTTTTACTTGCTTGGTTAAAGTCACACCGAGGTACTTTATATTATTTGGGTCTATTATGAAGGGTGTCGTTTCCCTAATTTCTTTCTCGGCTTGTTTCTCTTTTGTGTAGAGTAAGGCTACTGATTTATTTGAGTTAATTTTATACCCAGCCACTTTGCTGAAGTTGTTTATCAGCTTTAGTAGTTCTCTAGTGGAACTTTTGGGATCACTTAAATATACTATCATATCATCTGCAAATAGTGATATTTTGACTTCTTCTTTTCGATCTGTATCCCTTGACCTCCTTTTGTTGTCTGATTGCTCTGGCTAGAACTTCAAGAACTATATTGAATAAGTAGGGAAGTGGGCAGCCTTGTCTAGTCCCTGATTTTAGTGGGATTGCTTCAAGTTTCTCTCCATTTAGTTTAATGTTAGCAACTGGTTTGCTGTATATGGCTTTTACTATGTTTAGGTATGGGCCTTGAATTCCTATTCTTTCAGGACTTTTATCATGAAGGGGTGTTGAATTTTTGTCAAATGCTTTCTCAGCATCTAATGAAATGATCATGTGGTTTTGTTCTTTCAGTTTGTTTATATAATGGATCACGTTGATGGTTTTCGTATATTAAACCATCCCTGCATGCCTGGGATGAAGCCTACTTGATCATGGTGGATGATTGTTTTGATGTGCTCTTGGATTCGGTTTGCCAGAATTTTTTGAGTATTTTTGCGTTGATGTTCATAAGGGAAATTGGTCTGAAGTTCTCTTTCTTTGTTGGGTCTTTGTGTGGTTTAGGTATAAAAGTAATTGTGGCTTCATAGAAGGAATTGGTAGTGCTCCATCTGTTTCAATTTTGTGGAATAGTTTGGATAATATTGATTTATGAGGTCTTCTATGAAGGTCTGATAAAATTCTGCACTAAACCCGTCTGGACCTGGGCTCTTTTTTGTTGGGAGACCTTTAATGACTTCTTCTATTTCCTTAGGAGTTATGGGGTTGTTTAACTGGTTTATCTGTTCCTGATTTAACTTCTTCGGTACCTGGTATCTGTCTAGGAAATTGTCCATTTCCTGCAGATTTTCAAGTTTTGTTGAATATAGGCTTTTAAAGTAAGATCTGATGATTTTTTGAATTTCCTCTGAATCTGTAGTTATGTCTCCCTTTTCATTTCTGATTTTGATAATTTGGACACACTCTCTGTGTCCTCTCGTTAGTCTGGCTAAGGGTTTATCTATCTTGTTGATTTTCGCAAAGAACCAACTTTTGGTTCTGTTGATTCTTTCTATGGTTCTTTTTGTTTCTACTTGGCTGATATCAGCTCTGGGTTTGATTATTTCCTGCCTTCTACTCCTCCTGGGTGTATTTGCTTCTTTTTTGTTCTAGAAGCTTTTTGGGTGTGCTGTCAAGCTGCTGACATATGCTCTTTCCTGTTTCTTTCTGCAGGCACTCAGCGCTATGAAAGCTTTCATTGTGTCCCATAAGTTTGGGTATGTTGTATCTTCATTTTCATTAAATTCTAAAAGTCTTTAATTTCTTTCTTTATTTCTTCCTTGACCAGGTTATCATTGAGTAGAGCATTGTTCAATTTCCACGTATATGTGGGCATTCTTCCTTATTGTTATTGAAGACCAGTTTTTAGGCCATTGGTGGTCGATAGCACGCATGGGATTATTTCTATCTTTCTGTACCTGTTGAGGCCGTTTTTGACCAATTATATGGTCAATTTTGGAGAAAGTACCATGAGGAGCTGAGAAGAAAGGTATATCCTTTTTGCTTTAGGGTAGAGCGTTCTATAAATATCGTTAAGTCCATTTGCTCATGACTTCTCTTAGTCTGTCTCGTCTCTGTTTAATTTCTGTTTCCATGATCTGTCCATTGATGAGGTGGGGTGTTGAAATCTCCTACTATTATTGTGTGAGGTGCAATGTGTGTTTTGAGCTTTAGTAAGGTTTTTTTTTACGTATGTAGGTGCCCTTGTATTTGGGGCATAGATATTTAGGATTGAGAGTTCATCTTGGTGGATTTTTCCTTTGATGAATATGAAGTGTCCTTCCTTATCTTTTTTGATGACTTTTAGTTGAAAATTGATTTTATCTGATATTAGAATGGCTACTCCAGCTTGCTTCTTCTGACCATTTGCTTGGAAAGTTGTTTTCCAACCTTTCACTCTGGTGGTGTCTGTCTTTGTCTCTGAGGGTGTGTTTCCTGTAGGCAGCAGAATGCAGGGTCCTCGTTCGTATCAGTTTGTTAATCTATGTCTTTTTATTGGGGAGTTGAGGCCATTGATGTTGAGAGATATTAAGGAATAGTGATTATTGCTTCCTGTTGTATTCATATTTGGATGTGAGGTTATGTTTGTGTGCTTTTCTTCTCTTTGTTTTGTTGCCAAGGCGATTAGTTTCTTGCTTCTTCTAGGGTATAGCTTGCCTCCTTATGTTGGGCTTTACCATTTATTATCCTTTGTAGTGCTGGATTTGTAGAAAGATATTGTGTAAATTTGGTTTGTCATGGAATATCTTGGTTTCTCCATCTATGTTGATTGAGAGTTTTTGCAGGATACAGTAACCTGGGCTGGCATTTGTGTTCTCTTGGGTCTGTATGACATCAGTCCAGGGATCTTCTGGCCTTCATAGTTTCTGAAAAGTCTGGTGTGATTCTGATAGGTCTGCCTTTTATATGTTACTTGACCTTTTTTCCTTACTGCTTTTAATATTCTTTCTTTATTTTTGTGCGTTTGGTGTTTTGACTATTATGTGACCGGGAGGTGTTTCTTTTCTGGTCAATCTATTTGGAGTTCTGTAGGCTTCTTGTATGCCTATGGGTATCTCTTTTTTTTTTAGGTTGGGAAGTTTTTCTTCTATGATTTTTTGTTGAAGATATTTACTGGTCCTTTGAGCTGGGAGTCTTCACTCTCTTCTATACCTATTATCCTTAGGTTTGATCTTCTCATTGAGTCCTGGATTTCCTGTATGTTTTGGACCAGTAACATTATCTTTGACAGTTGAGTCAATGATTTCTATGGAATCTTCTGCTCCTGAGATTCTCTCTTCCATCTCTTGTATTCTGTTGGTGATGCTTGTATCTACAGCTCCTTGTCTCTTCTTTTGGTTTTCTATATCCAGGGTTGTTTCCATGTGTTCTTTCTTGATTGCTTCTATTTCCATTTTTAATTCCTTCAACTGTTTGATTGTGTTTTCCTGGAATTCTTTCAGGGATTTTTGTGACTCCTCTCTATGGGCTTCTACTTGTTTTTTTATGTTTTCCTGGAATTCTTTTTTTTTTGACTCTCTCTGGCTTTCTACTTGTTTATTTATATTTTCCTGTGTTTCTCTAAGGGAGTTCTTCATCTTTTTCTTGAAGTCCTCAAGTATCATGATCAAATGTGATTTTAAATCTAGATCATGCTTTTCTGTTGGGTTTGGATATTCAGTGTTTGCTTTGGTGGGAGAATTGGGCTCCGATGATGCCATGTAGTCTTGGATTCTGTTGCTTGGGTTCCTGCGCTTGCCTCTCGCCATCAGATTATCTCTAGTGTTACTTTGTTCTGCTATTTCTGACAGTGGCTAGACTGTCTTATAAGCCTGTGTTTCAGGAGTGCTGTAGACCTGTTTTCCTGTTTTTCTTTCAGCCAGTTATGGGACAAGTGTTCTGCTTTCAAGGCGTGGTTTTCTTCTCTACAGGTCTTCAGCTGTTCCTGTGAGCCTGTGTCTTGAGTTCCAGGCAAATTTTGTACCCAGAAAAGTTTGTCTTACCTGATTCCCCAGGCTCAAGTTTGCTGGCGGGGTGTTGCCTGAGCTCTCCACGGCCTCAGCAGCCAGGAAGATCTCGCCCGCCCCTTCCGGGAGTTCCGTGCACCAGGGTTCCAGATAGCTTTTTTTTCCTCTGGGCTCAGTACTGTGTGCAGCGTGCAGTCTCTTCTGGTTTTGTCCGCCTCTCTGAAGGTTTAGCTCTCCTCCCCCGGGTTGGGTGCAGAGAACTGTTTATCCGGTCGGTCCCTTTGCGGTGTCTCAGGCGCCAGTGGATCTGCTGCTCCTGGGCCCCCTCCTCTGGGTACCCAGAGGCGTATACAGTTTCCTCCTGGGCCAGGGATGTGGGCAGAGGTGGGCGGCGTTGGTGGTCTCCTCCGCTCTGCTGCCTCAGGAGTGCCCGCCGGACCAGTGGCAGAACTCCCTCCGGGGCCTGGGAGCAGAGAGCTGCTGAAGGCTGAGGGATCCTCCGCTGGTCCAGGGACTCTGGCCAAACACGGAAGTGTCAGGCCTCCTTCTTTAATTTTGTTTGTGTATTTGAGCTCAGAGTTTTTTAGCATTCTCATCAGCCAGGAGATTCCAGACTCTTGGTTTCTAGTTGAACATGTAATTGCATGACCTTTGAGGGAATCAGCATTGGGCCAAGCCATGTGTGGGATGATCAAACAAGTTGGACTAAAACCCTAGTTCAAATCTTGCCTTACATTGGCTACTGAGGTTGAGTTTTGATTTCCTATTAAACAAAAAAACTTTGCATGATGTTAAGTAGGAGGACATCTCCAGATTAAAGCATAAAATAAAATCACACTTGCAGTAAATAAGGGCTGGACTGAACCTGGAGGTCCTCCAACCTCATAGGTCCAAGTCAGGAATTCTCTCCTGCAGGGAACAAACCTGTTTATGTGAACAGTTCTGTGAACGTGTAAGGTTGTCACTAGAAGGGAGGAGCATGCAGTTAGGATGTTCAACCGGAAGGGAATAACAAAAAAATAAATAAGCCTACTCAATTCGTGATAAAAATTAAAAAAATCCATTAAATATTTTTTAAATGTAGATACTATAGAAAAATGGAATGTATATTCTCAGACCTATACTGTCTTGTGTTTCCATGGGTAAAAAATTTGTCTGCTACCTGCAATGTTTGTTCATATGTTCAAATTATTTTCGGTTGATCTGGTTTCCTTTGAAAAATATGTGATGAACCAACCCCTTGTAATCAATCCTTGACAGAGGTCAAAGGCAGTCCTCAGCTTCCAGTGTCTTCGGGCAGACAGCTCTGTCTCTGAAATTATTTTATCATTGAAATCTTAATTTCAGTGATAAGACAATTTAGAATCCATTAGAGACCTTTGGTCTGAACATTTCTAATTAAAAACTGACTGTTGAAAATATTAAAGAACTGTAATCAATTAAAGCAGACCTATATCAGGTTGTCTCTATTAAAAATAGCTTATGGATGATGGATTCCATCTTTAAAGGATACTGAGAACATAATGTGAAGACTCGTGACAAAAGGCTATGTCCAGGAAAAAAAGTTTCCCTTTTGTCTTCATGTCTTCAGGCCTTTTCTTGAGTTAAGCCCAGTTTGGGGTTCAGATAATGTTATCTCAGCTGTCACAGGGATGGTCATCAGCCTTGGTACTCGCTCTATCTTCTTCAACTGAAAGAAAATGAGGTCAGAAGGTTTTACACAGCACTGTGGACTGAAAACCAGTGGACGTATGTATTTTTCCATATTAAATTACACTCAGACCATGAACTGACTCTTGAATATGATCCTCTCTCAGAGGTGGGACAAGAGAACTGGGGAGCTCAATAGAGGATGTCCAGACATGCCACAGACAGAACAGAACAACCAATCAATACTACTTTAATATGTATCCATTTGACAGTTTTGTTCCTTTATAGGACACTGATCAACAAGCTATGGATAAATTATCAAATAAATAGACTTTGTATTATGCACAAGGTAAAACTTGCATTTTGTCTGGATTCATAGTACAGAAAATCAAGAATTGTTTGTAGGAGCCAATGCATAGTTAGAAGACTAATGAATTTCCTTAATCACCTGAAAAGTTAAAAATTGTATTTGCATCCAATTACATAATTCATATTTAACACATTTTATAACAAACTGTTAGAACACTATGAAACATAACAATTTATACTTGTCTATAAATCCAGATCTTGGAGTGCAGTGCAATGACCCTTGGGTTGTTAAAAAAAGCAATTTGGGATATCTAATAACTCTTAATTAACTTCATCTTCTGTGTCTTCTTTGAGCTTGTTAATTTATGTCATCTCAATATATATATAAGGAAAAGACATTTCTATACAATGGTAGTTCTTTCACATATAAATATTGTGGATCTGTTTACAGAAAATCTCAATTATACAAAAATCATTGACAATTTATCTTATATTTCCTTATAAGAGAATTATGATAAAGTAAATAGTTGGCACACATTCTAATAGAAAATTCTAAGTGCATTATCGTATGGTACCATTACCTCTAAATAGTGATATAGAATGGGATTCTATGTTCTGCTTGCATTACTGGAATTCTATACTCAGGGCTATCTTCCCCATTCCTCATTCCCCAATTACTACAGTTCTATTTCTTGCTTTTCTGAGCTTAGTTTGGATGTCTAGTACCTGTCATCAGTAATTGTCTTTTTTCCTGTGATTGTGCCAGGGCCTTTAGTTTGACACCTTCAGCTTCAAACAATGAAAAATAAACTGCATTTTTTTCAAATGGATCACTAAGAATTTATGTATGTGTATGCTCCAGGACAGTATCTCATTTTTCCTCTCTTGTCTTTTTTTATTTGGTGGCTTTTTATGCTGGTGAACTTCCTTGAAAACTACTGGCACCTAATTGCATAATTGCCCAGAACTTTTGAATCATCTCTGCTGCTCATTTCAAGACTGTAAAGGTTTGTTCAACAAAAACAGAAGGAATAATTTCCCCCTCTCAATCCAAATCCTGCCTGCCTGACTTATGTCTTTATATATCAGGTGTGCATGCATACACATCTGTAAGCATACACACACATATGTGTATACATGTACACACACATATAAGATTGCCTTTTGGCTACTGTGAAAAAGGCTATAATCAACAAGAAGTACATTTTCTCTTTTCATGGTTACAATTTTAATTCTTGTAGATAACTACTCAAGTAGGATTGTTGCACCATGAAAGTTTTAATTTTGATACTTGATAAAATTTCTCTACCCTGTTTCTTAAGCTTAATATACTGCATTCCATTGCATAGTGCATAGGGCGACCAGCTTCCTCAAATATTTACAAACACATGCCACTGGCCACTTCAAATGACTTTTCCCCCTCACTCTGTTTTTCTCTCCTTCCCTAGTTAATTCTTATCTTCCTTCTCATTTTTCCCTTCTGTTCTAAGTGCCCTGAAGTGTTATATTCATAAGGAATATTGTACTTTTCTTCCAATTAAACTTATTTAGTACTTTTGAATATAATACCAATCATTTGTATTTTTTTGTAAAAAACAAATGCTATTCACATTTTGTGTGTTTTAATTAGGGACTTGGTGATTTTGCTGTTAATATTGCCCTATCCATTTTGGTGCTAATTTTTTTTCAGGTTCATGGCTTTAGAATATTCTCTCCTATCCCACATTCTGCCGTTCACTTTATTGGTCCATTATTTTGCTGTGAAGATGCAGTTTAGTTTGATGTAATTTCACTTGTCTGGTTTTGCTTTTGCTTTTGTTTCCTTTGTTTGTCAGGAGGGTCTGTCAGGGAAGCACAGCTACTTTTATACCTCGGACAGAAGAATTTCCCTCCTGTATGCCTGGGATAAGTTCATAACTTTGGAGAACATGTGCATGAGGTAATGAAAGAGTTAGACAGCATTAGATCGCAAGTCTGATTAGCCTTATCAATCCAGGTCATCTGTAGGGGGATAGATGTCCTATCCAAGTCACTCTCATATTTTTTTTCTCTTTGTGCTTCGTGTATCCCTTCCCTGTTTCTAATAATTCATAATAATTTCTTCTACCAGTTTTACACTTTCAACTCATACATTGAAGAGTCAATTGTATTTTAATCCATATTTGTTAATGATGGAAGATATATTGAGAAGAGCTCAGCTGCCATCTCAAGATGAGTGTCCAGGTTTCCCTAGGTCACGAATTGAAGATAGAGTGCTTTCTCTACTGTGCATTTCACCCATTTTGAAGTCTTATTGACCTGAATTGCTGCAATCAATCCCTTTTTCTTTTATCTACTTTCTTCCTCTTCCATCTTCTTCCATTTACTCTTCTTTGATGTTTTCAAAAAGTCATTTAAGAAGAGTTCTGCCAACTCTCCAATTCATCCAGAATGTTCTTTTTTTCTTATTCATTCTTCTTCCAACTGATAGTCCTGTAGGCACATAAGATCGAAGAATAAGTCTTTTGGGTAGTTTTCTACAATAACTTAAGGAGAGGACTACATTATAGCCTTTTATCTTTTAGCAAGAAGACCGATTTAGGGACTTATTTTTGGCCATCCATTGATTACTATTGATAAGCTTTGGTGAGTGAAGGTCACAGTTTATCTATGTGTCAGGACCATACACATTCTTTTGTAAGAGCAATAGTACTGGATTTTTACAAGGAAATATGATCCATCCATTCTTAGGTTATTACTGTGGATGACAGACAGCATCACATATTAATTTCACCCCACCACAAGGAGCAATGTTCTCAGGGTTTGATTTTACTTAAAGGAGTAATATCAAATTTGTTTTATTAATAAATTATATGATACAGAGTAATTTTGTAGGGCAACTTTGTTTAAATTGTAGGTTGCTATTTATTTCTGTCTTTACACAAAATAAAATAAAAACTCTAAAAGGAGAAAATAATTTTATTGTATATATAACATAAAAATGATATTGTATATATGCAAATATATCATGTTGGTGTTCCTAAAAACCAAACTTTTTTTTTTTTTTGTATAAAAAATTTATTTACATTCAAAAACCATTTTTTCTCTAAGAAAAATCCTGACCCCTCCACCCCCCATTCCCCTCCTTTTGAAATCCACTGAGGCCAGACAGACGGTCCTCTACAACCAGATGTCCTCTACAACACATGCAGGGACCACAGACTGGTCATGTATGCTCTTTGGTTAGTGGCTTAGTCTGTGGGGAAGGGGTCCTGGTTAGTTGAAACTTCCCATGGGGTTGCCCTCCCCTTCAGTTCCTTCAGCTTCGTGGGGTCTCTGACCTCAGTCCAAATTCGCATCTCTCAGTCAGCTGCTGGTAGAGCCTCAGAAAAAATCTCGGACCAAACTTTTAATTCTGATCTAGAAATAAAAAATTTTGTTTTAAATCGACCCAAACATGGAATTGGCTTGAATTTAATGATCTGAGTACCATCTGGCATTAACAATTCTGTAATCTACACAGATGCCAGAAGATATGGGAGTCTGAGGCAAAAGCAAAAGAATAAGAGATGCACAGAATTAAAACGTAGCATGGCATGGCATCTTAAATCTTAAGTATGCAATTACTAGGATAAGAACTAGCACATGGTGTAATTACCAGACAAATTGACTTTTAACAACATTTGAAAAGACATTTTCCTATGCTTTTCTGTTTGCTTTGTACTTCCAAAGATGACTTATTAAACAGGTATTGGTAAAAAGAAATAAAAAATAGGTTTATTCTTCTGTAATGTGTTTTATTTCAGTGAGCTATCTATAACCTTGGCCACGGAAACAAGAATATTAATTCACTTGCTCCTTTTTATTTCTAATGAATACTAATTCTAAATAACTAATGATGAAGATAAAGATTCTAGTGTCAGAGAAAATGTATCATTTTTAATGACATTCGTTTTGGAAGAGAAGAGAAATTAGTTCTTAAAAGAAGTAGCCAGTTCTTCCATAAAAAATTTATTTTATGATTCCTCATAGCTCTCCATTACCATTCACTGTTGATGGTCAGATTTATTTGGATAGGTTATGTACAAGTATTAAAGTTATATGTTTAAGACATCCTGAACTATTAACTTAGTATTTGCTTAATACTACTGGGTGCTTGTTGTGAGTGAGCGTGTGTGTGTGTGTGTGTGTGTGTGTGTATAAAATAGTTAAATACGTGAATCCCTTGTTAAGTCACTAGACCTGTTTAAAAATCTTGAAGACCGTAGGTATTTGAGTCAGTCATGTTACTGGACATTTATTGAAAAAAACCCAAAATGTATCTGTTTCAACAAAATAACTAGTTTGCTGAGTGAATATTCAGAAAACAATTTAGTCAACTAAAATTTCGACTTGTAAAATGAGATCCGCAAAGAGAAGTTAATATATAAAATTAAAACATACTTTAAAAGCCCTGTGAAAGAAATGATACAATATACAGAATCCCATCAAAATAATCCACTATATAAACAAAGTCAAAGAAAAAAGAAATCATGACCATCTCATTAGATACTGAAAAAGCCTTTGACAAAATATAATACCCATTAGTGTTAAAAGAATTGGAAATCAGGAATTCAAGGTCCACACATGAATTTAATTAAAGCATTATACACCACCAGTAGCCAACAATCAGGGACAAGACAAGCCTGCCCACTTCCCCCCTATCTATTCAACATAGTGCTCAAAGTTCTAGCTGGAGCAAAAAGAGATAACAAAAGGAGAACAAATGTATACAAATTGGAACTAAGGAAGTAAAGATATCACTATTTGCAGATGATATGACCTTATACATAAGTGTCTCCAAAAATCCAAGGGACAACTCCTATAGCTGATAAACAACTTCAGCAAAGTGGCTAGATATAAAATTGATTCAATCCCAATCAAAATTACAACTCAATTCTCCATAGATATAAAAAATGCAATTCTCAAAATCATCAGGAATAACAGAAAACCCAGGATAGTGTATACTATTCTCAACAATAAAAGAACTTCTGGGGGAATCACCATCCCTGACCTCAATCTGTACTACAGAAAAATAGTGATAAAAATCACATGATATTTTTACAGAGACAGATGGGTAGATCAGTGAAATAGAATGAAGATTCAGAATTAAACCCAAAAAGCTAAGGTCACTTGATCTTTGGCAAAGAACACAAAACCATTCAGTGGAAAAGACAGCATATTCAACAAGTGATGTTGGATCAAGTGGCAGTCAGCATGTAGAGGAATGCAAATTGATTTATTCTTATCTCCTTGTACAAAGTTCAATAACAAGTGGATCAAGGACCTCCACTTAAAACCAGATACACTGAAAATAATAGAAGAGAAAGCGGGAAAGGGCTTCAAACACATTGGCACAGGGCAAAGTTTCCTGAAAGAATGGCTCATGCTCTAAGATCAACTACAGGCAAATGAACCTCATAAATTTGCAAAGCTTCTGTAAGGCAAAGGACACTATCAATAAGAGAAAATAGCAACCCACAGATTGGAAAAAGATCTTTACCAATCCAACATCTGATAGAGGGCTGATATCCAAAATATACAAAGAACTCAAGAATGTAGACTCCCGAGAATCAAATAACCCCATTAAAAATGGGGTAAAGATTTCAATAAAGAGCTCTCACCTGAGGAATCTCGAATAACTTAGAAACACTTAAAGAAATGTTCAACATCCTTAGTCATGAGGGAAATGCAAATCAAAACAACCCTGAGATTCCACCTTACAGCAATCAGAATGGCTAAGATCAAAAACTCAGGTGACAGCAGATGCTGGAGAAGATGAGGAGAAAGAGGAACACTCCACAATTGCTAGTGGGATTTCAACCTGGTACAACATCTCCTGGAATCAGTTTGGTGGTTTCTCAGAGAATTGGACACATGGTACTACCTGAGCACCCAGCTATACCACTCCTGGGCATGTGCCCAAACGATGCTCCAACATATAACACACATGATCTACTATGTTCGTAGCAGCCTTATTTATAATAGCCAGAAGATGGAAAGAGTCCAGGTGTCCTTCAACAGAGGAATGGATAGAGAAAATCTGGTACATTCACAAAATGGAAGCCATTGTTTTTAATAGTTGAACTATACTCCATTGTGTAAATGTACCAGATTTTCTGTATCCATTTCTCTGTTGAAGGATATCTGGCAAGTGGATGGCCACAAAGCTGGAATATAACAGTCAAAGTCATAAACATATATTCTTGGTTTTGTGGTTTATTTATAATGACATGCTGTTGTGTTTCCTAGGAAATTTGAACAATGGAAAATACTCGAATAGTGATAGAATATTATAGAAGAATGTTGAATCCCAAGATACATAAAAATAGACCTGAGGTAGGAAAAAAACAAGTCTTCTTATGGTAATAGAATAAGTGCAAGCATAAAGATTAATATTGTTGCAGTTGTCTACTTTCTCAGATAACAAAGTTGCCCAAGGATTCAAAGCTTGAAGATGATGTTCCCTGGTGTAACTCTAAGGGGTATTTTGTGACTATAAAGCATTCATTGTTTGTGTTTGGGATCATTTGTGATGAAAGCACATTACTGTCATTTTCAAGAAGATAAAACTGTGAGACTGACTTATCTGCTTTACTGGTCATAGTGGCTTTCTGGAGCAGGAAATATTTCCTGTGGATACTGTGTGCAATATGCCAGGCTTTCAAAACTTCTGCCTGCTTTGCTTTTTAAATAGTAAAACCAATGGGGCAAACATTTCTGAGAAGCAATACAAAGTTTTATTGCCATATTAAGAATCCATTCTGTACCAGGGATCATGAATTCAATGCTTTCCTTATATTTTGTGTTGTTGTTGTTTGTTTTATAAATATCCATATAAGGAACAGGTCCCTAGACCTGAGCATGACTAACTCCATGTTGTATGTACCATTCAGGCCAGCACTTGGACAGCACCATTTGCCAAACTGGAAACTACTATGTAATCCATCAACGTCCATAGTTAGGGGAAACTCTCTAATTGTAGTAATCTAGCTTTTTGGTTCCTCTAGTTTCACTTCTGGCTAACTTTTCTTGCTGCTTGATATATGCCAACCCAGAACATGTTTCTTGTGCTCAAAAGTTCACCCCAAGAGAGGATCCATTCTACACTTGGATCCTGAACACTGTCTATTGACCTAAATCCATGACCAAGAGTTATTCTCTGCTGGACACCCCACAACATATTATGATAATCTTTTGCTATAATTTTTATTGTTTCAAAGAACATGGAGCAATGTAGGGATCAAAGAAGATTATTTGTTGAGTAACCAAATGATTCGAAGTAGGCACATATTTGGAAATAACAGTTTCTACTAAAGAATTAGAAATTTCATTATACCGGAGCAGTGGGTCTCAACCTGTGTGGCTTGATCACTTTGGAGATGGAGAGACCTATGCACAGGTTCTCCTAAGACCTTCAGGAAACAGAGATATTTATATTACAATTCATAACAGAAGTAAGATTATAGCTATGAAGTTTTCATACATATGTACACATACATAAACTTATAAAGGTAATTTTATTGTTGGGGGTTACCGCAACATGAGAAACTATATTAAAAGGTCACTGCATTAGGAAGGTTAAGAACCACTGCTCTATAGAAATATTTCAATTTGTTTTAACTGAGCTTTCCGATAAATGTGGTTCTGTGACACAAGCATAAACCCACATAGGCAATATTAGACATACAACCATAAAGCTGAGATCAAACCCAGACTTAAAGAAGTAATCTCATTACGCTGTGCCCTGAAACCTAATGACTGGAATGTTTTAAAAATGACATCATCAGAACAGATTTAGTGACAAGCTGAGCAACCGTGTCCCTCTGCACCATTTCCTAGTGGGCTCTCACTTGTCATTCAATGATTTAAAAAAAAAAGAGGGGTTTATTTCATTTCTTCTCTTATTTCTTTTCTTTTGAGAAGGGGATATTTTTATGATTTAAGGTGGAGTTAAAGAATTTCAGCAAAATGAATGAAATAATTGTACATTAAACCTCAAAGTCCAAAACAAAACATGCTACATATGTTAGAAAAATCTGTGTAAGCATACTGACATAGGGTTCATCCTAATATGAAATGGTTGGATTTGCTATTCTTTTTATTAACCAAAATGACAGTTTCCTTGACAAAATATGCACGCTCCTGGATCTTTGCTTACCTTCAGATTTGAGAAGTGACAGCATAATAGCAAATTCCATAAATATAAAATTCTATCCCTTTCTGACTAGTTTCCTATATAATCTCCTTCATTCCCTAATCATATGCACACACTATAATAGGTGTCCTATTGATTCCATAACAAGGAAGAAGCCTAATATATAGAAATATAAATATTTAGCTACAGATATTCAGAGATGCATACATGCACACATATCTTCTTAACAAAATTGTTACTTGTTATTTATATACACATTCTTAATGTAAAAATGATAATAAAACATTACAAAAATATACATAAAATACATCAATAAAACTAATGTTTCAGTGTTGTTATAAATAGATTTCATTTGAGACCCCCCAATGAGAAAAGTGGAGAGGGTCCACTATATGAATTTTCTACATGTGAAAATTGAGTTTTTAATGACTGTTTAAAAATATTATCTCTCTATTTCATGTATAACTCTAGAAGTGATAGAATTGGTGGAAGCCCATATATCCTGAATAAAGAATTAATAATATGGGGCCCTTAAGACCTCGAGAAGAGAAAATTGAACTACTAGCAAGAATTCATTGTAAATTCATCATGGAATGGGTTGGCATGGAGATAGAAAGTCAATCCCCATGCTGCCATCAGATTGTAATCTGAAAAGGTCAGGCTAACATGTCTGGAGAATGACTGAATGAATCAGAAATGAGGATCTCTAAGAACTGAGGAAAACAGAAGAACCCAGCAATATTAAGGACAGACTACAAGTAGATTTTGAAGAAGTACAGTCTTAGACATAAATGATGCCAGATCTGTGTACACATTCCCACTGACCATTCACTATATAAGACAGAGGACAAAGGGCATAATTCCAAGTCCCTAATACGTGCAATTTTTGACCCACAAATATTGTATTTTATACATTATGTATATTATTTTATATGTCTTACCTCAACTTATCTAGTAAGTGCCAAAATCCAATTTTCAGTGGTTTTTTTTGAATTTGAAATATATATGTATTTACTTTATTCAATCTAAAAATACTTTCCATGTTTAGATGATAAATCCAATGAGTTCAGTTATAGTTATCTTTCACACTTATCAGTTTTGTTCAAAATATTTTGATGTTTTGGAAATACATGCATTGAAGTTGGAACAATACAGAGATTAATGTGGCTCCTTGAAGAAATGCAAATTCATGAAGTGGTCCATATTTTTTGACAAATAAAATAAGAAAGAGATCTTTGGGTTCATAGAGTTCACAGAGACCGTGTCTGAATGCAGAGATTATTTTTATTATTGTGAAAATTAAGTATGTATTACATTACATTATAATTTGACATTCAAACATTAAATTTCTCAAACGCAAGTCTTAAATATATTAAGGTAACCAAAGGAAAGAAAAGCATTCTAGCTTGAAAATGTAAATACTTTAAGTTCATTAACAAATGTTTCAAAATGTCTCTTGTAGGAAATACTTGGCTATGGTGACGGTGGCACTAGTGTTAAAACTACCACCAGAGCCTTGATGAGAACATGGCATGTTCCTACCTCTTCAAACTTCTATTAGCTGCAGAAAATCTTGAATCCTGGAATAAATGTCTTACTTTACGTTTCTCTCCTGTACTCAAAAATGACTCTTCTGTATTATATTTTTAAAGATGTGTTTGCAATTATTTAATACTTGTAGTAGACTTTGATCTATGATCACAAGAATTTTGTGAGATAGCACACTTTAATGCTGTTCAGTTGGAAACTCTTCATTACAGCAAAAATATTTAAGTCTGTCCATTTGAGTAGACTGTCTTTTCTAGTTGTATGTCTCCTAAACTTTCTATAGGTCTCTATTCTATACAGGATTATTACTAAAACAAGCAAGTCCTTGTCATGTTGACAGCATGGGGCATTCCATGGAGTGATGCACACACAGGAGACTGCCCTTTAAGAGCTTAACTAAGTCAAGAAGTCGGTGAAACACAGGAGGCAAATGTATGCTTGAGGTCTCTTGAGGATGCTTAATAAGCCTAGGGCTGATTGGCAGCTCACTGGGAGAGCTGTTCTTTCCAGTGTCTTTTCTTCAAAATAACAGACTATTGTTTTAGAACAGCTATAGAAATTATAAAGGGTTTCAGCTACTTGACCTGATTGTTGTTTCATTTCTTTTTCAGCATATTAACTCGATATTCTCAATAGTGGTTATAAAGCTGGATGTCAAAGATTGATATGAAGTGTAAGAGAATCAATGAGAATCTGGTGTGGTATATTTGGCTCCTCGGGGTCAAAAAAATCTCTTTTGTAGTGGGTTAGAAAGCAGAAAACTCTAAAAGTATTTATTGACAGTACTAAAAGTGACAGTTTCTTTAAAGTTTGGCATTACATTTATTTTTTTTAACAATTTACTAAGATATATATTAATGACTAAATTTGGGACATTTAAAACTCATTCCACTATATTTTTAAATAGTGAAGAGTTTTAAATACTTTTTCAAGGATTACATTTTTGTGGTAATCACTAATCTTTTTATTTTTTACTGAGGCAATCATTAAAATATGAATGGCAGTATCATTTAACAATGTAAATATTTCAAGTTCTAATATTTTTAATTATTCTTAGTAATATAAACAGAATTTAAACATATTAGATAATTCATAGACCCCGGCAGAGCCCCTGCTAGCTGCTTCAGTCTCTGTGAGTCCAAATGAACCCTGATTAACCATGTTCTCCTAGTGTCCTCCATGACCTCTAACACCTACAACCTTTTTATTTTTTGAATATTTCATGTATTTACATCTCAAATGTTATCCCCTTCCCCCATTCCCATCTCACCCATACCCCTTCCCTCTGCTTCTATGAGGGTGCTCCCGCACCCACCCACCCATTTCCACCGCACCACTCTGGTATTTCCCTACACTGGAGAAACGAACCTTCACAGGACCAAGGGTTTCACCTCCTATTGATGCCAGACAATGCCATCTTCTGCTACATATGCGACTGAAGCTATGGGTTACTCCATGTATACTCTTCCGTTGATGGTTTAGTCTCTAGGAGCTTTTGGGCTGGGTTCTGGTTTGTTGATAGTGTTGTTCTTCCTATGGGGTTGCAAATCCCTTAAATTTCTTCAGCCCTTTCTTTAACTCCTCCATTGGAGTCGTTGAGCTAAGTCTGATGGTTAGCGGCAAGCAACCTCATCTGTATCAGTAAGGCTCTAGAAGACCCTCTCAGAGACATCCATATCAGGCTCCCTGTTGGCAAGCACTTCTTGGCACCAGCAATAGTAACTGGTTTGTTGGCTGCATGTGGAATGGATCCACATGCGGAGCAGTCTCTGGATGGCCTTACCTTCAGTCTCTACTCCACTCTTTGTCCCTGTATTTTCTCCCGTGAGTATTTTGTTCTACCTTCTAAGAAGGACTAAAGCATTCACATTTTTGTCTTTCTTCTTAGTGTCCTCTCTTCTGTGGGATTCCCTGAACTCTGAGAGTAGGGACCACAAGGAATTTACAACGTAGATTCTCTCCCCATATAATGTCTAGTTGTGGGTATCGGCTCCCACTCCCATCTGCTGCTGGAGGAAGTCTCTCTGATGTTGATTAGACAATGCACCAATCTAGGAGAATAGCAGAATATCATTAGGAATCATTTCATTGTTTTGTTTTCTTATTTTGACCAGTAATGTTTGGTTCCACCTTAGTTCTCTGGGCTATCCAATCTCTGCCTGAGCACTGAGGAGCTTGGGTTACCTCTCTGAGGTGGTCTTAAGTTAAATAAGACATTGGCTAGCTAGTTCGGCTAACTAGTCCCACAAGTTCCAAGTCACCATTGCCTCATTGCCCCAGTACATCTTGCAGATAGGACAGATTGTAGGTCAGAGGTTTTGTGGCTGGGTTGATGCCCACGTTTCTCTTTTGTTAGCCCACAGAGTATCTTCCTGACCCAAAACAACTAGATCATAGGTATGAAAGCACCATCAGATGGAGGGTTTCTTTCTGCAAAATGACAGTGGGGGAGGAGGACATTGGAAAGGACAAATCCACCAACCTCACTGAGATCTAGCTGATGCCTGCACAGAGCCTTCACTTGTATAACTTATTTTACTCATAGCACAATATTTTTATTAACTCTTTAAGAATTGTGGTCATATCCACTTCTCAATTCTATCCTCAAGTACTTCAATGTCTAAGTCGGCTTCCTACTAGAGGGCAATATAAACAAAGATAGAAAGGTATGTTAGTCTTATTTTGCACAATTAACTTAATATGTCATTATTTAGTATCATATTTGATGAAACTGAGTGTTTAATAATATTCTCAAAGGTTCTTTAGAAAACAAATAATTTCATACTACCTAAGGTTAATTCTCAAAATAAGATTAATCTTAAGTTTAGGAGCTAGAAAAACTTCTAGATCTACAGTAATATACAAAGATTACATGTTGATTATGTTGTTATGAAATAACAAAAGGGTAGATTCTTAGTTAGTATGATTGTATATACCTGTGTCCTAACTTATAGAGAAGTAAGAACACTACTAAAGCCTGGGATTTTGAGACCTCCCGGAATAACATAGAGTGATTTTATTTTAGGAAGGCAAAGCATTCTGTTCTTGAAAAGTGACAAGACATAATTGTTTATGACATAAAAATAACATGAAATGATCTCAACTTATCATCTTATAATATTTGTATTTCATATGTTGTACGTGGTGAATACACACACATATACATAGATATAGATATATAATTTTGTTAACCAAAGAAAACATTCATTAAAAGATAGATTCGCCATCTTAATATTTAATAATTGTTTAAATTCATTAAAAACATACAATGGCTGATGTATTTAATTTGGTAATAATTTTAAAGTAATTAAAATCATAAAGTTAAAGAAAACTAATAAGTTCCTTTGAAACAAAATCACCTAGAAAATGAAATAAATTTAGTGACACCTTTTTTTTCTTTTTTATTTTCTTTTATCGGATATTTTCTTTATTTACATTTCAAATGTTATCCCATTTCTTGGTTTCTCCTCCAGAACCCCCCTATCCCATCCCACCACCACCTGACTCCATAAGAGTGCTCCCCCACCCACCCATCCATTCCCTTCTGCCTCCTGCCTTGGCATTCACCTACACTGGGACTTTGAGCCTTCCCAGGATCAAGGGTCTCTCCTCCCATTGATTCCAGACAAGGCCATCCTTTGGTACATATGTGGCTGGAGCCATGGGTCCTTCCATGTGTACTCTTTGGTTGGTGGTTTAGTCCCTGGGAGCTCTGGGGCCTCTGGTTGGTTGATATTGTTGTTCTTCCTATGGGGTTGTAAATCCCTTCATCTCCATCAGTCCTTTCTCTAACGCCTCCATTGAAATTCTCAGTTCTTCTCTTCTCAGCTCAATGGTTGGCGGCAAAAAGTGTCTGAGTTTTGAAATTAAATTTTCATTTTTAAAAAGTCTCCAGGCAGTAGAAAAATGTTAAAAATAAATGTTTATGTCTGCTGAGACAGAAAAACATTATATCAGCTCCTGTGGGAGAAGTTGACTCTTCAGAATGTAAACATGGAGATACTCGTGATTTCATGTGAGGATATAGGGTATCTTAGAAATCCTTCTGTGATGAATTTCCAACTTTATGGGGAAATAGTCTTTGTAAACAATGTGGAAATTTTTCTTTGGCAATTGTTATGGTGCAGCACAGTGCATGGCAAAAGACAGTGATGCTCATTTTTAAAAAATCTCAGACAGTTTCATTTTATACATGAAGACTCCCTTAAGTCTTTTGTTTTGTGTACTGAGAACTTGGAAATCATCTTAATTATAGTTCTAAGAATATAAAACAATGCTTTGTTTTAGATAAAAGCAATGTTCAGATAAAATCAATATCTGTACTACTATGAAAGAGGAAAATTGGGTTTATAGAGTAACAAGAGTGTTTATTTCAAGTAGCAGTTGCCCCAAAGTCTAGAGATCTGTGTTGTCACATTCATTTAGGTAGTGTTATTATTCTTAGTAATAGTAATATTAGTATTGATATTAGTAGTGGCTTCTAAGGGGATGGAGTAGAGAACATCTTTTAGTTCTAACCATTAACCAAAGAAGCACACAATCTTAAGAGACTTCTGATTATGGTTAATGTCTGGGAATGCCAGCATGTATTACGTTGTTTCTCAAAACACGAATCCAACTAATCTCTTAATTGTGGCTTCAGAAACACATCCCTAAAAGCTCTAACCTGAGGCAGTATAAGGATAAACTCATTATTGCTAGTGGAGATGGACATAAGGCCTGGCCTTTATTTAGCTAATCTGAACATAAGTCCAGCAAGACACCATCTGGAGCTTGGGTAAATACAAAAACATAATACCGCTCTATGATTTAATTATTCTCAATTTCACCCCAAGATCCCCATTTCAATTGTTGCCTTCATAGTACTCATTTTGAATGCTTTCTTGTGTTTATAGAGATTATTACAAATTGTGATTTTTTAGTTGAATTGTAGAGAATGGAAGAAAGAAAAGGCCTTGTGTTGCTAGGGAGACCTGACGTGGGAGCTCTAGTGACACCGTCAGATGGTGTTGTACAGCATAGGCTGTCAGGATAAGCATAGAAAACGGGAGCGTGCTGATGCGAAGAATGAATTTAGAATGTTAGTTATTGATTCTCCTGTGATCCTTATAAAAGAAGTAATGCAGACTCTGCCTTTTTCTAAGGAAGAATTATGGTACGATAATAAAGAAAGCCTCCAGAAATTTATACCATTGAAAGGCAGAATAAATGGAATCTCAATTCCATCTGAGAGTTTGTATAAAGAACAAGGCTGCTGGGTGGTTTTGAGTTTTGTCAAATTCGGATTCCATTAGTACATATTGGCATGGTAGTGATAGATGAATAGATGCCACAATTTAACTTTTTATTTTCAAATTACAATTAAACATGAGTGAATTGAATTGTAAACGGCACTGCAGAAAATATGTGAAAAGTACATGCTATAAATATTGTACTGGAAAGTTTATAAAATCCTATTAAAATGGAAAAACCTTTCTGTAGAAGAATGTTGATAGCTATTTACAGAGAACAAAGAAATTATGAATTTGTATGTACTTAAAATGATTTATTCCTATATACAATATAAGAACAACTTAAGTGAGATAAAGAACACTCTACTAAGAACTAAACTTAGGAGAATGCTAAGTAACCAGTGGAAATAGTAAGTCAGACTATTTTGGCTACTTTATAAAATTTTAGTTTACTTACAACACAAGAGAAAGCTGGAAGTGTAGCTGGGTGGCTGTGTGTTTTCTTATTATGCATGAGGATTGAGATTTAATGGAAGTTTTTGGAAGAAAGTTGAGCAATGGAAAGACATGACTTGACTCATAACATTAAATGTTAAGTGTCATTGGGACATGATGACTGAATTGAGAGTAAAGCTAAACTCTGAAAGACAATGTTACTACAATCTCAAGTGCAGCTTAGCAGAAGGGTAGATCAAATTGGAACTACAGGGGAATCTAGGCAGAACATTAAATGGGGTTAATAATTGACCAGAGAGAGTTACTCTGAAGTAAGATGGAAACATAATCCATCTTACTAAACTTTTGCCAGGTCAGATGATAACTACTGGTCACATAACTTAATCCTTAAGAGATCTCATTATTTCAACATGATCTACTTAATGCACATTTTCTTTTTTTTTCCTTTTGCTTATTATTATTATTTTTTATTTTTACAAACACAAGATTTTATTCCCTTCCCAGTCAACCCTCCTAATGTTCTACATCCCATACCTTCTCCTTGGCCCCATGTCTCCACTACAGTGTCCCCAACCCATCCACCCTGTCAGACCTTTAAAGTCCCTAGGGCCTCCAGCCTCTTGAGGGCTAGATCCAGCTTCTCTGACTGAACCCAGACCCAAGAGTTCTCTGCTGTATATGTGTTGAGGGCTTCATATCAGCTGGTGTATGTTGCCTGGTTGGTGATCAAGAGTTTGAGAAACTCAGTAACAGTGTCAGGCCTTAGGGACACCCTTGAACTGGATCCCCCTTTTGGCCTGTCCCTGGACCTTCTTTTCCTCAGGCTTGTCTTCATTTCTGCCCCTGCATTTCTTACAGAGACCAAGAATTATGGGTCAGAATTTTGACTGTGGGATAGCAGCCCCATCCCTCACTTGATGCCCTGTCTTTCTGTTAGAGATGGGCTCTACAAGTCCCTCTCCACACTGTAGGGTATTTCATCTAGTGCACCCCCTTTGAGTTCTGAGGGTCTCTCACCTCCCAGGTCTCTGGTGCATTCTGAAGGGTCGTCCCAACCTTCTACCTTCCGAGGTCACTATTTCCGTTCTTTCTGCTGGCCCTCAGAGCTTCAGCTCCCTTCGCCCACCCAATACCCGATCATGTTTCCTTCTCCCACCTCCCCATCCCCCTGCCCCTGTCCCCTTTTCCTCCCATTTCCACCCTTCTTCCCCCCTTATGGTTGCTTTCTTCTCCCTCCCATGCAGAACTGAGGCATCATCACTTGGGCCCTTCAACTTGTTGACCTTTTTTCTGTGGACTGTATTTTGGGTATTCTGTACTTTTTTATTTTGCTAATATTCACATATTAGTGAGTACATCCCATGTATGTCCTTTTGGGTCTGATATGTTCTAGCTCCACCCATTTGCCTGCAAAACTCAGGACGTTCTCGAACTTAATGGCTGAGTAGTATTCTATTGTGTAAATGAATCGCCTTTTTTTTTTGGAACTATTCTTGTGTCATGGGACATCTGGATTTTTTCCAGCTTCTGGCTATCACAAAAAAAGGCCTCTTTAAATACGTGCCCCTGTGGCATGGTGGGAATCTTTTGGGTATATTCCCAAGACTGGTATTGCTGGGTCTTCAGGTGGATCTATTTTCAATTTTCTGAGGAACCTCCAAATCGACTTCCAGAGTGGTTGCACCAGTTTGCCATTCCACCAACAATGGGAGGGGTGCTCCTCTTTCTCCACATCCTTGCCAACATATGTTATCACTTGAAGTTTTGATCTTAGCCATTCTAATTGGTATAAGGTGGAATCTCAGCGTCATTTTGATTTGCATTTGTCTGATCACTAAGGACTTTGCACATTTCCTTCGGTGCTTCTCAGTCATTTGAAATTCCTCTGTTTTAAAATCTCTGTTTAGGTCTATACCCATTTTTCTTTTTTTTTTTTTTTTTATTAACTTGAGTATTTCTTATATACATTTTGAGTGTTATTCCCTTTCCCGGTTTCGGCAAACATCCCCCCCCCTCCCCTTCCTTATGGGTGTTCCTCCCCACCCCTCCCCCATTGCCGCCCTCCCCGACAGTCTAGTTCACTGGGGACTCAGTCTTAGCAGGACCCAGGGCTTCCCCTTCCACTGGTGCTCTTACTAGGATATTCATTGCTACCTATGAGGTCAGAGTCCAGGGCAGTCCATGTATAGTCTTTAGGTAGTGGCTTACTCCTGGAAGCTCTGGTTGCTTGGCATTGTTGTACATATGGGGTCTCGAGCCCCTTCAAGCTCTTCAGTTCTTTCTCTGATTCCTTCAACGGGGTCCTATTCTCAGTTCAGTGGTTTGCTGCTGGCATTCGCCTCTGTATTTGCTGTATTCTGGCTGTGTCTCTCAGGAGCGATCTACATCCGGCTCCTGTCGGTCTGCACTTCTTTGCTTCATCCATCTTGTCTAATTGGGTGGCTGTATATGCATGGGCCACATGTGGGGCAGGCTCTGAATGTATACCCCATTTTCTTGATTGGGTTGTTTGATTTTTTTTTTTTTTTTTGGTAGCTAGGTTCTTGAGTTCTTTATATTTTAGCCCTCTATCTGATGTGGGGGTTAGTGAAGGTCTTTTTCCAGTCTGCAGGTTACTGATTTGTCTTATTTACTATGCCTTTTGCCTTATAAAGGCTTTCCACTTTCATGAGGTCCCGTTTATGAATTCTAGATCTTAGAGTGTGCCATTTGAATTCTATTTAGTAAATTTTCCCCTGTGCCAATGTGTTCAATGCCCTTTCCCAGTTTCTCTTCTATTAGACTGAGTTTATTTGGTTTTATGTTGTAGTCATTGATCCAGTTGAACTAGAGATTTGTGCAAGGTGACAAATATGGATCTATTTTCTTTTTTCTACATACAGACATCCAGTTAGACCAGCACCATTTATTGAAGATGCTTTCATTTTCCATTGTATATTTTGGCTTCTTTGTCAAAGACCAAGTTTGCGTGTGTGGTTTTATTATCTGAATCTTCAATTCTATTCCATTGATCAACCTCTCTGTCTCTGTACCAATACCATGCAGTTTTTATCACTATTGCTTTGTAGTAGAGCTTGAGGTCAGGGATGGTGATTTCCCCTAGCCATTCTTTTATTGTTAAGAATTGTTTTCACTATTCTGGGTTTTTTACCTTTCTAGATGAATTTAAAAATTGCCTTTTCCATGTCTTTGAAGATTGTATTGGGATTTTGATGGGAATTGCACTGAATCAGTAGGTCGCATGTAGTAGAATGGTCATTTTTACTATGTTACTTCTGCCAATGTATGGACATGGATTATCTCTTCATTTCAGAGATCTTCTTCAATTTCTTTCTTGAGAGACTTGAAGTTATTGTTATACAAATTTTTCACTTGTTTAGTTAAGGATACCCCACCCAAATTTTTATTATATGTGGCTATTTTGAAGGGAGTTGTTCCCCTAATTTCTTTCTCAGCTTGATTAACATTTGTATAAAGGATGGATACTGATTTGAGTTAATTTTATTTTTGACTACATTGCTGAAGTTGTTTTTCAGATGGAGACGTTCTCTGGCAGAATTTTTGGGGTTGCTTATGTATACTATCATATCATCTATAAACAGTGAAACCATTTTTTTCTTTGCCCATTTGTATCCCCTTAATCTCTTTTTGTTGTCTTATTGTTCTAGCTAGTACTTTGAGTACTATATTGAGGAGATATGGGATGAGTGGGCATCCTTATCTTGTCCTCAATTTTAGTGGGGTCGCTTCAATATCTCTCCATTTAATTTGATATTGGCTGGTGGTTTGCAGTAAATTGCTTTTATTATGTTTAGGTATGGGCCTTGAATTCCTGATCTCTCCAATACATGTCAAATCCTTTTCCTGCATCTAAGGAGATGATAATGCAATTTTTTTCTTTTAGTCTGTTTGTATAGTAGATTACATTAACAGATTTTCATATAATGAACCAACCCTGCATCCTGCAATGAAGCCTAACTGATTGTGGTGAATGATGGTTTTGATGTGTTCTTGGATTCAGTTTAGAAGAATTTTATTGAATATTTTTGCATCAATATTCATAAGTGAGATTGGTTGGAATTTCTCTTTTTTGTTGGGTCCTCGTATGGTTTAGGTATCAGAGTAATTGTGGCTTCTTTGAATGAATTGGGTAGGGTTACTTCTGATTCTATTTTATGGAGTAGTTTGATGAATATTGGTGTTAGGTCTTCTTTGAAGGTCTGGTAGAATTCTCAACTAAATCTATCTGAACCTGGGTGGTTTTTTTTTTGGGACATTTTAATGACTTCTTCTATTTCATTATGGGCCCGTTTAGAAAGCTTATCTGCTCTTGATATAACTTTTGTATGTGGTATCTGTCTAGTAAACCATGCATTTTCATCTAGATTTTCAATTTTGTTGAGTGTAGGCTTTTTGTAGAAGGATCTAACAATTTTTTGAATTTCCTCCATATCTGTTGTTATGTCTCCCTTTTCATTTCTGATTTGTGAATGTGGATACTGTCTCTGAGCCCTTTAGTTAGTTTGGCTAGGGGTTTATCTATCTTGTTGATTCTCTCAAAGAACCAGCTCTTGGTTTTGTTGATTCTTTGTATTGTTCTTTTTGTTTCTATTTGGTTAAATTCAATCCTGAGTTTGACTATTTCCTGTCTTCTTCTCCCCTGGCTGTGTTTGCTTCTTTTTGTTCTAGAGCTCTGAGGTATGATGGTAATTTGCTAGTGTACAACATTTTTTCCTGAATAAGTAACTCAGTGAAAACTGTCATCATTTCTTGAAGACAGGTTCTGAGAGGAGGAGTGTTTGAAAGCAGCAAAATAAATTACCCAAGTCAATCATGTGTCCAAGATGGCAGCCTATATTTTGCTCAAAATTGCTCCCTAGATAGTGCTTTATAGGTAGTTCTTGGCTGTTTAATTTACTTGAGACAGCTTTTCAGATCTCTCTCTCTCTCTCTCTCTCTCTCTCTCTCTCTCTCTCTCTCTCTCTCTCTCTCTCCTCTCTGCTGCTCTAAACTGTGGTTGAGAAAGCTAGCTTTCTTCTTGAGACAAGTCTCTCTGCTATAAAAATTCTAAATATAAATATTCTCTGGATAGTTCATGGTTTATTGACCAGTGTCAGAAAAGTTGCTGTAAAAAATTATTGGATCTTCCAAACAAGTCAGAAATCCTATTAAAAAAAATTGTAAAAGTATTCTTGGGTATTCAAGTCAAAATCAGAATGCCAGAAAAAAAAATCTAAAAGAACAGTCTTCTCTGGAGAGCTTCTAGGACACATTCTAGAAGAACTGAATCATCTCTCTAAGGAATTCTTGGAGTTTCTGACAAAGATAAGAAATACTGTTAGAAAAAAGTTTAAAGAGCTTTGTTCTCTCTCCGTAGATTTTCCAACCAAGGTCAGAAATCCTGTTAGAAAAAAATTTTGAAGAGCTGCGTTCATTCTCCAGAGATCTCCAGACAACTCAGCTCTTGCTAGAAAAAGTTCTAAATAACAAGTGCTATTACTTTTTCCTATCTCATTCCATTCAGACCAAAAGTCCAGTTTTTAATTTACATATCAATTCAGTTATTTATTTTTAGTTCCTTCTAAGGCATCCCAAGAATTCTATGATCTTAGCCCCTTGATTCTTAGGAAGAGACAGAAAGCATAAGCACAGACAGTAAGATAATCGGGTGGGACCCTGCCCTGGAATTACCTTTTCAACCATGCCTGGACCTATATTTGCTCTGTCTCTGGCAAAGTTTGAACTCAAGAATCTGCCTGTCTTTGTATCGTTCTGACAAGGCATCTCAGAGTAGCTGCCTCTGTTACCCCAGTGTTTACCATTTTGCTGAAGATATTGGCCACACCTTTGTCTCCCTGACATTTGCTGTGTCTGGTTATCATGGAGTCATTAGCATTAAGAGGAAGGACATTCCTTGGAGGAACATGAAAATATGTATAGTATTATACAAACAAGTGTTATGCTCGTAGCAGCCATGGACACTCATGGAGACCCATGTCCTGTTGACGGAAGGTGAATAGTGTCCAGGGCAAAACAATCCTCAAAAGTTTGACCTTAGAACTTATTTCTCCAACAATTCCTGACTTTCTACTTTTACCACAGGAACAGTGCCATTATGCTTTGAATCCATCAAGATATTAATTACCTGAACATGTCAGTGTCCTCCTCAACAATCTCTTAAGAATATCTTCCACCTGCACCTTGATATAAGCTTCACTATTTCTCCCAATATTCTTACCAAATATAGTGATAGTCATGACTACACACTATAAGTCCTTCACTTTACAAATTGGCATATAATTCACCTTCTTAAACTTTAAAATAGAATACCTGGTCTCCCCAAAATTTAAGCCAATTACATAATGAAAAATACATTCAATACATACACATGGATGGATGATAGTAATCTTACCAGTTTTATCATTCCTCAAAAGTCTTAATTCAAAACATTCACTGAGGCTAATGGCAAACTATTTGTTACAACATTATTATCACGAATAAATAAAATTAATTTTTTTAATCATAGAGTACCATGTAGTAAATATATCTTTTCTGAAAGGACTAAATGGAAATACAGTAAGCAAGTAACTCTTTTTTTTTTATTAACTTGAATATTTCTTATATACATTTTGAGTGTTATTCCTTTCCGGTTTCTGGCAAACATCCCCTCCCCCCTCCCTTCCTTATGGTGTTCCCCTCCCCACCCTCCCCCATTGCCGCCCTCCCCCAACAGTCTAGTTCACTGGGGTTCAGTATTAGCAGGACCCAGGGCTTCCCCTTCCACTGGTGCTCTTACTAGGATATTCATTGCTACCTATGAGGTCAGAGTCCAGGGCAGTCCATGTATAGTCTTTAGGTAGTGGCTTACTCCCTGGAAGCTCTGGTTGCTTGGCATTGTTGTACATATGGGGTCTCGAGCCCCTTCAAGCTCTTCCAGTTCTTTCTCTGATTCCTTCAACGAGGGTCCTATTCTCAGTTCAGTGGTTTGCTGCTGGCATTCGCCTCTGTATTTGCTGTATTCTGGCTGTGTCTCTCAGGAGCACTTCTTTGCTTCATCCATCTTGTCTAATTGGGTGGCTGTATATATATGGGCCACATGTGGGGCAGGCTCTGAATGGGTGTCCCTTCAGTCTCTGTTTTAATCTTTGCCTCTCTCTTCCCTGCCAAGGGTATTCTTGTTCCCCTTTTAAAGAAGGAGAGAAGCATTCACATTTTGATCATCTGTCTTGAGTTTCATTTGTTCTAGGCATCTAGGGTAATTCAGGCATTTGGGCTAATAGCCACTGATCAATGAGTGCATACCATGTATGTCTTTCTGTGATTGGGTTAGCTCACTCAGGATGATATTTTCCAGTTCCAACCATTTGCCTACAAATTTCATAAACTCGTTGTTTTTGATAGCTGAGTAATATTCCATTGTGTAGATGTACCACATTTTCTGTATCCATTCCTCTGTTGAAGGGCATCTGGGTTCTTTCCAGCTTCTGGCTATTATAAATAAGGCTGCTATGAACATAGTGGAGCACGTGTCTTTTTTATATGTTGGGGCATCTTTTGGGTATATGCCCAAGAGAGGTATAGCTGGATCCTCAGGCAGTTTAATGTCCAATTTTCTGAGGAACCTCCAGACTGATTTCCAGAATGGTTGTACCAGTCTGCAATCCCACCAACCATGGAGGAGTGTTCCTCTTTCTCCACATCCTCGCCAGCATTTGCTGTCACCTGAGTTTTTGATCTTAGCCATTCTCACTGGTGTGAGGTGAAATCTCAGGGTTGTTTTGATTTGCATTTCCCTGATGACTAAAGATGTTGAACATTTCTTTAGGTGTTTCTCAGCCATTCGGCATTCCTCAGCTGTGAATTCTTTGTTTAGCTCTGAACCCCATTTTTTAATAGGGTTATTTGTCTCCCTGCGGTCTAACTTTTTGAGTTCTTTGTATATTTTGGATATAAGGCCTCTATCTGTTGTAGGATTGGTAAAGATCTTTTCCCAATCTGTTGGTTGCCGTTTTGTCCTAACCACAGTGTCCTTTGCCTTACAGAAGCTTTGCAGTTTTATGAGATCCCATTTGTCGATTCTTGATCTTAGAGCATAAGCCATTGGTGTTTTCTTCAGGAAATTTTTTCCAGTGCCCATGTGTTCCAGATGCTTCCCTAGTTTTTCTTCTATTAGTTTGAGTGTGTCTGGTTTGATGTGGAGGTCCTTGATCCACTTGGACTTAAGCTTTGTACAGGGTGATAAGCATGGATCGATCTGCATTCTTCTACATGTTGACCTCCAGTTGAACCAGCACCATTTGCTGAAAATGCTATCTTTTTTCCATTGGATGGATTTGGCTCCTTTGTCAAAAATCAAGTGACCATAGGTGTGTGGGTTCATTTCTGGGTCTTCAATTCTATTCCATTGGTCTATCTGTCTGTCTCTGTACCAATACCATGCAGTTTTTATCACTATTGCTCTGTAATACTGCTTGAGTTCAGGGATAGTGATTCCCCCTGAAGTCCTTTTATTGTTGAGGATAGTTTTAGCTATCCTGGGTTTTTTGTTATTCCAGATGAATTTGCAAATTGTTCTGTCTAACTCTTTGAAGAATTGGATTGGTATTTTGATGGGGATTGCATTGAATCTGTAGATCGCTTTTGGTAAAATGGCCATTTTTACTATATTAATCCTGCCAATCCATGAGCATGGGAGATCTTTCCACCTTCTGAGGTCTTCTTCAATTTCTTTCTTCAGTGTCTTGAAGTTCTTATTGTACAGATCTTTTACTTGCTTGGTTAAAGTCACACCGAGGTATTTTATATTATTTGGGTCTATTATGAAGGGTGTCGTTTCCCTAATTTCTTTCTCTGCTTGTTTCTCTTTTTTGTGTAGGGAAGGCTACTGATTTATTTGAGTTAATTTTATACCCAGCCACTTTGCTGAAGTTGTTTATCAGCTTTAGTAGTTCTCTGGTGGAACTTTTGGGATCACTTAAATATACTATCATATCATCTGCAAATAGTGATATTTTGACTTCTTCTTTTCCGATCTGTATCCCCTTGACCTCCTTTTGTTGTCTGATTGCTCTGGCTAGAACTTCAAGAACTATATTGAATAAGTAGGGAGAGAGTGGGCAGCCTTGTCTAGTCCCTGATTTTAGTGGGATTGCTTCAAGTTTCTTTCCATTTAGTTTAATGTTAGCCACTCGTTTGCTGTATATGGCTTTTACTATGTTTAGGTATGGACCTTGAATTCCTATTCTTTCCAGGACTTTTATCATGAAGGGGTGTTGAATTTTGTCAAATGCTTTCTCAGCATCTAATGAAATGATCATGTGGTTTTGTTCTTTCAGTTTGTTTATATAATGGATCATGTTGATGGTTTTCCGTATATTAAACCATCCCTGCATGCCTGGGATGAAGCCTACTTGATCATGGTGGATAATTGTTTTGATGTGCTCTTGGATTCGGTTTGCCAGAATTTTGTTGAGTATTTTTGCGTCAATGTTCATAAGGGAAATTGGTCTGAAGTTCTCTTTCTTTGTTGGGTCTTTGTGTGGTTTAGGTATAAAGAGTAATTGTGGCTTCATAGAAGGAATTCGGTAGTGCTCCATCTGTTTCAATTTTGTGGAATAGTTTGGATAATATTGGTATGAGGTCTTCTATGAAGGTCTGATAAATTCTGCACTAAACCCGTCTGGACCTGGGCTCTTTTTGGTTGGGAGACCTTTAATGACTGCTTCTATTTCCTTAGGAGTTATGGGGTTGTTTAACTGGTTTATCTGTTCTGATTTAACTTCGGTACCTGGTATCTGTCTAGGAAATTGTCCATTTCCTGCAGATTTTCAAGTTTTGTTGAATATAGGCTTTTATAGTAAGATCTGATGATTTTTGAATTTCCTCTGAATCTGTAGTTATGTCTCCCTTTTCATTTCTGATTTTGTTAATTTGGACACACTCTCTGTGTCCTCTTGTTAGTCTGGCTAGGGGTTTATCTATCTTGTTGATTTTCTCAAAGAACCAACTTTTGGTTCTGTTGATTATAGTCCTTTTGTTTCTACTTGGTTGATTTCAGCTCTGAGTTTGATTATTTCCTGCCTTCTACTCCTCCTGGGTGTATTTGCTTCTTTTTGTTCTAGAGCTTTTAGGTGTGCTGTCAAGCTGCTGACATATGCTCTTTCCTGTTTCTTTCTGCAGGCACTCAGCGCTATGAGTTTTCCTCTTAGCACAGCTTTCATTGTGTCCCATAAGTTTGGGTATGTTGTACCCTTCATTTTCATTAAATTATAAAAAGTTTTTAATTTCTTTCTTTATTTCTTCCTTGACCAGGTTATCATTGAGTAGAGCATTGTTCAATTTCCACGTATATGTGGGCATTCTTCCCTTATTGTTATTGAAGACCAGCTTTAGGCCGTGGTGGTCCGATAGCACGCATGGGATTATTTCTATCTTTCTGTACCTGTTGAGGCCCGTTTTTTGACCAATTATATGGTCAATTTTGGAGAAAGTACCATGAGGAGCTGAGAAGAAGGTATATCCTTTTGCTTTAGGGTAGAACGTTCTATAAATATCCGTTAAGTCTATTTGGCTCATGACTTCTCTTAGTCTGTCTACGTCTCTGTTTAATTTCTGTTTCCATGATCTGTCCATTGATGAGAGTTGGGTGTTGAAATCTCCTACTATTATTGTGTGAGGTACAATGTGTGTTTTGAGCTTTAGTAAGGTTTCTTTTACGTATGTAGGTGCCCTTGTATTTGGGGCATAGATATTTAGGATTGAGAGTTCATCTTGGTGGATTTTTCCTTTGATGAATATAAAGTGTCCTTCCTTAACTTTTTTGATGACTTTTAGTTGGAAATTGATTTTATTTGATATTAGAATGGCTACTCCAGCTTGCTTCTTCCAACCATTTGCTTGGAAAGTTGTTTCCCAGCCTTTCACTCTGAGGTAGTGTCTGTCTTTGTCTCTGAGGAGTGTTTCCTGTAGGCAGCAGAATGCAGGGTCCTCGTTGCGTATCCAGTTTGTTAATCTATGTCTTTTTATTGGGGAGTTGAGGCCATTGATGTTGAGAGATATTAAGGAATAGTGATTATTGCTTCCTGTTATATTCATATTTGGATGTGAGGTTATGTTTGTGTGCTTTACTTCTCTTTGTTTTGTTGCAAGACGATTAGTTTCTTGCCTCTTCTTGGGTATAGCTTGCCTCCTTATGTTGGGATTTACCATTTATTATCCTTTGTAGTGTTGGATTTGTAGAAAGATATTGTGTAAATTTGGTTTTGTCATGGAATATCTTGGTTTCTCCATCTATGTTAATTGAGAGTTTTGCAGGATACAGTAGCCTGGGCTGGCATTTGTGTTCTCTTAGGGTCTGTATGACATCAGTCCAGGATCTTCTGGCCTTCATAGTTTCTGGTTAGAAGTCTGGTGTGATTCTGATAGGTCTGCCTTTATATGTTACTTGACCTTTTTCCTTACTGCTTTTAATATTCTTTCTTTATTTTGTGCGTTTAGTGTTTTGACTATTATGTGACGGGAGGTGTTTCTTTTCTGGTCCAATCTATTTGGAGTTCTGTAGGCTTCTTGTATGCCTATGGGTATCTCTTTTTTTAGGTTAGGGAAGTTTTCTTCTATGATTTTTTGAAGATATTTACTGGTCCTTTGAGCTGGGAGTCTTCACTCTCTTCTATACCTATTATCCTTAGGTTTGATCTTCTCATTGAGTCCTGGATTTCCTGTATGTTTTGGACCAGTAGCTTTTTCCGCTTTACATTATCTTTGACAGTTGAGTCAATGATTTCTATGGAATCTTCTGCTCCTGAGATTCTCTCTTCCATCTCTTGTATTCTGTTGGTGAAGCTTGTATCTACAGCTCCTTGTCTCTTCTTTTGGTTTCTATATCAGGGTTATTTCCATGTGTTCTTTCTTGATTGCTTCTATTTCCATTTTTAATTCCTTCAACTGTTTGATTGTGTTTTCCTAGAATTCTTTCAGGGATTTTTGCGATTCCTCTCTGTAGGCTTCTACTTGTTCTCTAAGGGAGTTCTTCAAGTCTTTCTTGAAGTCCTCCAGCATCATGATCAAATATGATTTTGAAACTAGATCTTGCTTTTCTGGTGTGTTTGGATATTCCACGTTTGTTTTGGTGGGAGAATTGGGCTCCGATGATGCCATGTAGTCTTGGTTTCTGTTGCTTGTGTTCCTGCGCTTGCCTCTTGCCATCAGATTATCTCTAGTGTTACTTTGTTCTGCTATTTCTGACAGTGGCTAGACTGTCCTATAAGCCTGTGTGTCAGGAGTGCTGTAGACCTGTTTTCCTGTTTTCTTTCAGCCAGTTATGGGGACAGAGTGTTCTGCTTTCGTGTGTGTAGTTTTGCCCCTCTACAGGTCTTCAGCTGTTCCTGTGGGCCTGTGTCTTGAGTTCACCAGGCAGGTCACTTGCAGCAGAAAAGTTGGTCTTACCTGTGGTCCTGAGGCTCAAGTTCGCTCGCGGGGTGCTGCCCACGGGTTCTCTGCGGTGGCAGCAACCGGGAAGATCTGAGTCGCCCCTTCTGGGAGCCTCCGTGCACCAGGGTTCCAGATGGCCTCCGGTGTTTTCCTCTGGAATCAGCAATGTGTGCAGAGAGCATTCTCTTCTGGTTTCGCAGGCGTGTCTGCCTCTCTGAAGGTTTAGCTCTCCCTCCCACGGGATTTGGGTGCAGAGAACTGTTTATCCGGTCTGTTTCCTTCAGGTTCCGGCGGAGTCTCAGGCAGGGCTCCTGCCTCTCCTGGGCCCTCTCCCACGGGAGCCCAGAGGCCTTATACAGTTTCCTCTTGGGCCAGGGATGTGGGCAGGGGTGGGCAGTGTTGGTGGTCTCTTCCGCTCTGCAGCCTCAGGAGTGCCCACCTGACCAGGCCGTGAGGTCTCTCTCCCACGGGTTTTGGGAGCAGAGAGCTGCTGCGGGCCGGGATCCTCGGGTGTGGGACTTCCCGCAAGTAACTCTTATATACAGTTTTTTTAATGATGTGAGTTCCGCAAGGCATGCACAGCCTTGGAACTATTTTCTTGTAGTTGTAGCACACATGGTTTCTCTCTTAAATTAGATTCATTCATTCCCTACAGCTTTGTTTGAGAGACAGTCCACTTTTATTTCTTTTTATTTTCTTTTAAAATTTTCTTTTAATTTTTAATTTTGATTAAGCTTTATTCATTGTTGCAATCTCAAAATGGACTCTGAAGGATTAGACTGCTGGTCCAACCCAAAGCCAAGGAGAAACATGATCATTCTGCTGCCTGAGTAGACACCTGCTACTAGAGCTCCCAGGGACTAAGAATCTACAGGCAACTCAAAGTACACCAAGTCTCTACCAACCACAGCTGAAATCTCTCTGGTTTGGCACATTCTACTTCCATATATTTCTCTGTAGTAGAGAAATACACACAGCATACACTGGGGAAATAATAGCCCATGCCTAGGATAAGTTTAACTATTTAATCTATACTGCTATATTATTGCTTATTTTTTTCAAATCTTTGGTAAATGGTTAGTCAGACTTTTAAATCATTCATAGCTCAGTAATACAATTAAGCTCTCTATTAATGATTTTCAAACAGGAACAATGATGAAACACAAATATTGCCTATTGTCTATTCTCTACCTTCTCATATCTACTCTTTATTATTAGTGCAGCATAAACCTAATTTATCATCTAGTTTAAAAACATAATCACATCAACCACAGCATACTCCACCTTTCAAAGATCATGTCCAATCACAAGGTAGTAAACCCCAAAATAAGTCTCAATGTCCCTGCTAAATTAGCTTTTTTTCTTCCCTTTCATTTGAACACATTTCCATCATTGGATTCTCAACTAGGTAACATGCATCACTGTATTCATGCTTGCTTTCTGTAGTGATTACTGTCCTTACTCTGTTTTTGTCTGTATCCTGATTCTCGTGAAGTTTTCATTCCCTGACAACTAAGCATCCTTGGTGTCTTGCATGAGCAAGTTCATCAGGGAATGTTTTCCCTTCAATTAACTTAGATTATTCAACCTTTGTCTCAAGGAATTTTATTACTCTTTCTCCTTGCTCAGCACACAGACTGACCCATATATCCCAAGTTCCTAGAGGCCCACCAGCCATGCTTTGTGGCATATTTCATTTATTATTTAAAGACATTTTTATGTCTAAGCAGTTCAGAGGCAGAGTTGCCCTAATTTTCATAGATTGCAACAGTGAGTCATTAATAATTTCACAGTCTACATACTGAATTATGGAATTCCCCTTCCTTTGCAGTAAAGTTAGGAACTGAGTGATAACTTCTGTTTATTTGGCCTCATTCATCCCACCCTCCTTATTCAATTCTCTCTGTGGTCTTCATATTGTAGAGCTGAGTGTCCTCGCTAGATTTATGTCACCTTATCAGAAAATGAGTTAATCTGAGAGGAGGAAACCTTGATTGAGAAATCCATAAAATCAGGTTGAGACAATCCTATTTAGCATTTTCTTAATTACTGATTGACTGGTAAGGCCCAGCCCATTGTGGGGTGGTCCCATCCCTGAGCATGTGATCCTAGGTTCTATAGGAATGCAGGTTGAAAATGACTCATTTTGAGTAAGCCAATACACAGTATGCCTCTATGGACTCTGCATCAGATCCTGCCTTCAGGTCACTGCCCTGTCTGAGTTTCTGTCCTGGCTTCCTTCCTGGATAGACTACTGTGTGAAATTATAAGCAAAATGAGTCCTCTCCTCCCCAGTTGGCTGCTTGGTCATGGCATTTTTTTACAGCAATAAAAACCCTAAAACAAGTTAGCACCAGTGTAGTGGTCATTGCTGGGGTAGACTTGATCATGTTTTGGAGAGGACTGTAGAAGGACTTTGGAATTCTCATCTCCCCAACAATTGTTTACTGATTATATGAACACAGTGAAGGACCTAGTATATTTTGTAATTTTGATGAATTCTCTCTTATTATATTTGTCCTGAAATTTTTAAGTACTGAGAACTTTCCTTTTTCCCCACAGGAGGTAAAGTATCAATGTAGAAGGTACCTACTATATAAAAAAATACAAAACTATTGACTTGTCTAGATAAAACAATTACAAGTTAAAACCAGAGAAGGTAAGTCAAATCATCAACTCAAACAGATAAACGATCATTTGCAGTCATAAATTGAGAACAATAGGCAACAGGAACCCTCAGTTCTGTCAGAGAAAATCTTCTAACAATCTTGTAACAACTGAGAGAGTTACCCCCCCCAGACTTCTTAGGACTTTCTTAATTCCTTAATTCTAATGAATTTTTCTTAATTTTATAATTCTAGGATTATGAGGTAAGGTATATTTCAAAATTCTTTTTTTAAAAAAGTTTTTTGTCTCATAATTTCATGCACACTGGAATAGTTCATTCATGAGGGAGTTTCGCTAAGACTCACAAAGTAAATTAAATTTATAAGACTTAGGAAATACTCACTTCACTAGTCTCCTGAATCTCCTGAAACTTACAAGAATCACAAAGCCCTTATAGAAGTTCATTTAAGCATCAAAAATTGTTCATGTAAGTAACACTTCACTGATACTCCTGTAAGTAGCCTTAATAAACTCTCTGACTCCTTAAGCTACATTTGAGTAAATTGCTTCTACTACATGTATCCTAGCTGGGATGAAGAAATATTTGGTCATTTATCTCCAGAAAAGATTCCATAACAATTGTGTACATAATGAATATAATAATATATAAGGTCTAAAGAACATTTTATATATATATATATACACACACACACATATATATCTACGTGTGCAATGAAATAAAATGCTGTAGCATATTTTTATATGTATGTAGTAATTAGCATGCTCTATTATTACAATAATAAATATCTGACACAAAACAAATTAGGAGCCAGAGTAAATGTCCTATGTTATCTCACAAAATGAACTCATCTTGCCACAGATCTGATAATGTACATATATTTTAACTTAAGTAGTGGGATCTAAGCCTCCAAACAACTAAAGTTCAATACAAACTATTATTCGCCTTCTTCCTGGATGTTTAGAACAACCACAGAAATTTAGAAAATACTTTACTTTTAGAGAATTTTTCTTGTTCTGTTTTCCTGTCTCAGACTAATGATGAAATTTTAAGTATGTTTAGCTTTTGAATTTTTGAAAATAGAGAATAGATAAATAACTGACATCTATATTTACATGTTTTAGAATGAAACTTTCTTCTTCTAGTTGTATGCACTATGCCTTGATGGTTTACACTTTTTGTATCCTAAATTATTACAGTAAAAATACTTATATGTGAGCACCATTAAGAAGGGTACTTTATATCAAAAAACAAAACAAAATTCCTCAGCGCCATACTGATATCACATATATAATAATAGCTATTACTACTTAGTGTTCATCATATAGCTTTTACATAATTACATAGATGACACTATAGTTTCTTCAAAGTGTCAGATGGAGACGTCGTCTATTTGCTACTGGAACTCTCTCTAACTTCTGTGATTGTATTTCACATCCATCAAGAGTTCCCTTTGTCGTATTACCTTTAACATTTTATACTTCTTCAAATGTCACTTCTCAATTGGTTGTAGTGACATGGTTATAATGTATCAATGAGCTGCTCAATCCATCTATTGTAGTTTGCTTGTCTTTTGCTGTAATTTTAGCCCAAAACTAAAGCAGATTTAGGGGAGATAGTTTTATTTTGTTGACATGTCATAGTCTATTATTGAGGGAAACTAAAGGACGAATTCAGGGCAGGGATGCAGATGCAAGAACAGAATGAGAGGCCACAGATGAATGTTGCTTCAATGACTTTTCCCCCTAAGGTTTGCTCTGCTCCCTTATATAACCCAGGACCACTTGACTCAGAATGACACTGCTGACCATAAATGTGCATTTTTTAAAGTCAATTAGAAATAAAGAAAATGTCCCAAACCCATTTATGCCCAAAGGCTAATCTAATGGTGGTAAGTCCTCAAGTGATATTCTTTTTTCCCATGGGGTGTCAAGCTGACAATAATAGATATCAATACTCCTTTTCTTTGAGAATAATAAAGGCTTTCCTGAGAAGCTAGAATCTGAGAATACCAAGCAGTTGCACAGCCTCATGGAGCCAAAGGCAGTTGAGTTCTTGGCTTGAGAATTTTAAGAATGAAATTCCAGACCAAAAAGGTGAGTCTTTGTGAGACGATTTTGAATCCATGGGTGGGTGAAATATTAAGAGGAATTGACTCACATTGAAGTACATTCACAGTCTAGGGCTCCAGGGGAAAAGAACTTCATCAAGATGCTATTCGGTGAGTGTTTTAAAGGACTTACAGCAGAAACTGAGGGAAGTATGATCAGGGCTAGGAGATGCTCAATCCTATGGTCTCCAACTTGTGTGTTCTGGTTTCTCCTCTAAGCTTCTGTCATATAGTCATTCATTGCCAGCAGGTAGATGTGATCATTTGGAAGAAGGCAGAGAAACAGAAAGTAGAATATTTTTCTTTATTTATGGTCTCCAAAAACAGACAGTTTAAAACTGCCTTTTCAAGTTCTCTACCTTATGTGGCCAGTTGTTGACATATTCTGTTACCATCAGTTATATGTCTGCTGGTTCTTGTGTTTCTTTCCTCATTTAGCTCTGTTCACTTTGATCCCATAACCCTAAACTCTCCTGCTATTTTATTCCCTTTCACTGATCCAGGTGTGTTCTTGACTACAATGGGAGAGGGGGACGTCGACTGATATTCCATGGCACAATGGACTAGCTTGTAGTTCTTCCCACTAATTTCCATCAATGCACTCAAGCTGCTGTAACACAATATCACAAATAAAGTGCTTAATAATAGACTGGGATGTACAGGATCATGGGTCATAGGAAATTCCTTCTCATTATGCTTTTACAGGAAGAAAAATGCTCCTTTACCTCCTCACAGAGGGAAAATGTGGCATTCTTTTACTATTTATGATTTTTTTGTGTGTCTCTATTTTTTGTATGTACCTACATATGTACATGCGTCTCAGGGTCAGAGATGTCAGTTGTCTTCTTCATAACTCTATAACTTCATTTTGTATTTTTTGATTGATTTCTTATTAAATATGAACCTACAGATTTGGCTTGACTGGCTGGCCAGAGAAATCTGTGGATCCTCCTGCTTGATCACCCATTTGTCACTGGTGCCTGTATCATAGTAATATGCCATTTTATTCAGGTGTATGGGATGTGAACTCTGGTCTCTTGATGGAGCAGCAAATGTTACAGAGTAAATTATTTCTCTAGATACTGCATGAAGTTTAAAAGAAGGAGGAGGAAGAGGACTAATAGAAATAGCAATTAACTTCAATTTTGGGCAAATGGTCTATATTTGCCTTGCAGTGGAAATTAATCAATTAAATAATTGCATTGTTTCTCAAAATTTCCACAAAAGAGGAAGCAAACCCCAATAACATTTAGTTTGATATTTGGTACTTTCCATATAGCATTACATAATCCAATCAAGTTACAGGTAACATCAACCATCACACTCTACATTAAAAATTCATGATGGTAAATCTTCTGATATTTACTATTTATACCACATTATCTGTCAAATTTGACTCCTAGAATTTTCAAATTGACTGAATTTATTTCATGATTCACTGAATCATGTTTCTACTTACACATTCATAATAATATATTTTAATATTTAAAATGTATACTTGATTATTCCTTTTGCTTGAGTAAAACCCTACAATTACAACTCACAGTTGCAGAATTACTAGCTTTAACACTAGAAAATAAGGCATATTGCTTATACATACATTAATGATAATGCCAGTTTGGAAGTTGAATTCAAGATAGTCACATTTGAAATACTGTAATATAAGAAAAAGTTTGAATTATCACTTGCAAGCTGTAGCACGTAGGATCGCTGGCCCTGGGCCTCACCTGGGCAGCATCAGAGAGCTGACCATGGTGATATGGGCACAGTAGAGATGTCCCCAGAGTATAAGAACAGGAGAGCTGATTCCACCCCTTACCTGCTGCTGCAGGAACAACAGCTGACTCCACCCCTCTCTTGAGCATAGCAGGGAAATTAGTGGAGGAGATCTTGTAGGTTGACCAAATCCGCTACCATCAAGGCCACGATCCAGGAATTTTGAGTTGGCCCATCCGAACATCTATTCTATCTACTAAGTACTGGCGCATGTGGAGCTGCGGGTCCTGCAGAACCAATGCTATAAGAATCTCCATGACACAGAGCAACCAGAGGATATCCAAGAGGAGTCCCAGTGAGGATGCAATATTGATGGTGTAGCAGAGGCCTGAGGCTTCAAACCAGACCACCCACTTACTGCAAAAAACATTTGCAAGTAAAGCTGTTAGGGCAAAAGAATATATTGTGCGACATACTGTGACACACTACAGCTTCCACTGTGCTGTTTTTGTTTGCTTGCTTTTAATTTTTGCTTTTCTGTGTTTGTTTTTGTGGGGGAGGTTGCAAAGGCAGAGGGTAGATATGAAGGGACAAGGAGATAAGTGGAGACTGAGGTGCATGATGTGACCTCATGATTGACAAAGAATAAATCAACAGTTAAAAAAATAGTAAGTTCATCTTTCTGTTAGAAGAATTAAAACAAACATGTTTGAGTATTTGATTTTTGTTATGACTAATATCGTCATTTCCACATGTTGTACCACCTTGTCTTCATGGGAAGCATAAATGATATTATTAAGATAATATATCAATCAAACATAGGGACCATACATAATATTCTGTGGTTTAAACCGTAGGCACTGACTAGGAAGTCTTATAAGATTTAGAGTAAGTGTGTCTCATGGAAAAGGCTATAAAAGTTTTAATGACACATGTCAAACTCATATCAGTATTGTTATATTAATTTTTTGGGTAGAACAAGTGTTCACTCATCCTTATGTACACCAATCATATACTAAAGAGGGATTTCGCCAAAGACTGACTTACAGAATACAGATGAGATATTACTTCCAGGAGTATATATTACCCCAAAACAGCTGCATCACTGAAATGTCTCACTAAATATGGAATTATCTCTGAGGAAGCTGAATTATGGAGTTTGGTTGTGAATTAGTATTTTATTTTTGTGTTTTGTTGAGCATCTGCAAAGATATCTTGCAGCTCACCAAAAGGAAGGGTAGCTGAGATTTACTAGGAAGGATACCTGCACCTGGTATTTTTTTTAAAACAGGAAATGTTATGTAATTGCTTTTGTCACTGAAAATGTTCATAATTGCTTATTATCTTGGGTAGAGTATCTACATTATAACAGAACGATTTTCAATGCCTAAGGTGAGTTTGACATTGAAAATAAACATTATGCATTTAAATTTTTCATTGACTTTTGTTTTATGCATAGCAAAGAAAATGACTAATGAACCTGCAGCATTAAAGCATAATTTTGAAAAATTTTAAATACGTATGAAATGGATATGAATAGCAATATTAGAAAATAATTAATACAGCAATAGTGAATGTTTTTGATGAATTATAATTCATCTGTCCTGTGATATGCAAATTACAACTAATCTGTCTAAATGCTTTTTTATTTTGAGCCACATACTAAAATAAGTTATTTGAATCTTTTATAGAAAAAATATGACTCAATTTCTTACTTATGGGAATAATAAAATCAGGCTCAGAAATTTTTCTCACAGCACAGAAATCAGATATTTGTGTATGAGTGAGAATTAAGCAGAGATGAATGAGAATTTCCAAGTAACATCACGTGGTAATTTAAAAAACTAAACAATTGATAATTAGAAGTTTCATCCCAGGATGTGAATATGAATAGCACATTTTCAGACTTAATTCTCTTCTATATCTTTATAAAGTTAACTTTCAAAAGTTTTCATGATTTATTTATAGCCTTTTGCTTTTGCCCATGAAGAGGTGTGGTTAGTAGTCATATGATAGGACTAGACTGAAACACAAGAACCATTTAAATTAAAAAGCTATCACCATTAATCTTAATGACCAAACGCCCTTCACTCAGAGACCCCACTGTGTGTTCAGGGTCTTTCCATAATCTCTTGATGCTCATTCACAATTGGATTTGTGTATAATTTTTAGACGATCTTTTTCAAATGATATTCTCTTAGTTACACTACAATTTCTGCTTTGATAGGAAGGTCAGGTGCTGTTTTAGGAATGAAAATTCAAGAAAAGTAAGACCTCAACACTCAGCCAGGTTTTACTAAAAGCAGAATTTTGCCCATGCATGTGCATACACACCAACACACTCACCAGACAACACACACACACACACACACACACACACACACACACAATGTAGCAAAGCACACAAAGTGATGGACATTTCAGGTGAGACTACTATCTGAGTTTGTTCAGCAGAGCCTAAATTTGTATGTGTTGGTGTGGGATAAATTGCCTTCTTCCCTTGCTGGTTTGGACAGCCAGAGAAGATTGGATAACATGGGCAAAGAAAGGGAAGCTGATTGACACCCACCACTAAAGCCTCCTCCTCCCAACCCACCACCACTCCTCAGGGAGAAGAAGCAGGAAACAGCCACGTTAAAGGTTTAATTGAAAAATTTTTTATTAAGCTACCTAGACCTTCTTTTTCTTGTCTCTCTGCCTGCTGAGAAGCTGTCTACTTCCTACGCTTCAAATATGAATTCTACAAAAATAGTTATTGCAGTGGTTGGGAAATAATGACAGAAATGAAGTCAGGACATCTTCACTCCAGATAGGTTGTTGGCCAAATAATTTTGTATTGTAAAGTTGAGTCTATAAATTTATCAAATTCATTATATAAGTATTTAAGTGGAAACAGTATCTCAGCTACGCTTGCACAGTGATGTAAGCTTATGTTGTGATTCTCTTCTTTGGCACCTTTTATAATTGCTTGGGCCTTAATATATTAGAGAATTAATTTCATAGCACAATTTTATTGCAGTTATCCAGATATAATGTTAGCATTTTCTGTGCACTCTCCCTCCTCTTTATCTCCACTTCTAGCTTTCTAAATTACCAATCTCTCCATCTCTGATTTAATGCATTCTTGCATTACAATTCCAGATTACTTGGGTTGGCAGTATGTGTTATCCCCATTTCTAAATTCAAATACTAACAAAAGATAATTGATCACTCCCAAAATACTGAACTTTTAGGAGCATAGTAATTAGCACAGCTCTACAACGTAAACCTGCATGCTTGGCATCCAGAATTTATTGCTTATATTTTACTGACCAGGTATCTCAGTTGTTTATATAACCTCTAATTTAGTTTTTGAATTCTTATGTTTATAGTTACCTAGAAAATAAATATTATTATTTTGCTGTGAATAATAACTCTATTATGTTTTATGTAGTCACATATAACCTAAACCCCTTAGTATCTTTACATCTATCAACAAAGACAAAACTTTTATTGAATGCAGTCATTTTCTCTATAGTCGAGCATGCCAATCACCCAGAGAATAACAAGTCGGGATTGACTTAAGTAGTCATAGAATATTAATGTTTGACTTAAGAGCATAGAAAACTTTGTGACACTGAAGAAAAAAAAACTTCACTGTATATGCCAATCATAAGATTTTTCTAGGATGCTATACATATATATATGTGTGTGTGTGTATATATATATATGCATATATATATATATATGTATGTATGTATAACAAATTTTCCTTTATTTTGTGTATTACTCAAATGTCTTAGAATTTTACTGCTGGGAACAGACATCACAAAGACAATTCTTATAACTACAACATTTACCCAAGATGCAATCCACAGACCACAGTAACCTCAAGAAAAGGATGACCAAAATGCGGATGCTCCTACTCCTTAAAAGAGGGAACAAAAATATACATAGGAGGGGATATGAGGCAAAGTTTAGAGCAGCAACCAAAGGAACAGCCATTCAGAGCCTGCCCCACCAAAACTAGATAAGATGAATGAAGCTAAAAAGTGCATGGTTTAAGGGACAGATTATAGATCTCTCCTGAGAGACACATCCAGATCATGTCCAATACAGTGGTCAATGCTAGGAGCAAATCACTTAACTGAGAATAGGATCCCCTTTGGGGGAATAAGAGGAAGGATTGAAAGAGCTGAAGGGGCTTGCAACCCCATAAGAACAGCAATGCCAACCAACCAGAGCTTCCAGGGACTAAACCACCAGCAAAAGACTATACATGAACTGACCCAGGGCTCCAACTGTATATGTAGCAGAGAATAGCCTTGTTGGGGCACCAGTGGAAGGGAAAGCTCTAGGTCCTGCCAAGGTTGAATCCCAAGTGCAGAGGAATGTCAGGGGGCAGTAAGGTGGGTAGATGGGGGGAACACTGGTATGGGGGAGAGGGGATGGGTGTTTATGGACAGGAAACCAGGAAAGGGAATAACATTTTTTTCATCTTTATTAACTTGGGTATTTCTTATTTACATTTCGATTGTTATTCCCTTTCCCAGTTTCTGGGCCAACATCCCTCTAACCCCTCCCCCTCCCCCTCTATATGGGTGTTCCCCTCCCCACCCTCCCTCCATTACTGCCCTCCCCCCAACAATCATGTTCACTGGGGTTTCATTCTTGGAATTTTGATTTATAAATCAAAAAAAAATCTACTGCAAAGTTTCTAATGCAAACCTTTAAAGGACTGGGAGGTCCTGCTTAATAAGTGCTGCAAACCCTTCTAGAATTCAGTCAAGCTGAGAGAAACTTAAAGTCAACTTGCTTATATATTTGAAACAAAACAAAACCAAAAAGAATATTGAGGCATGATTAAAATTAAAAGTGACCTGACATTTGGTATGTAATTATCTTACAAGTTCTTAATTTTCAGCTAATTCAAATTTACAAAATACCTTAACAACAAAAAACTAGCTGCATAAAATGATTTAATCAAAGAACAACATTAAGAAAGTTTTTTTATTTTTTTTATAAACAAGCATACTTTATTTGTGAATCCCTCCTCCATTCATTTGGTGAATCAATTAAGAAAATATCCTATTACTACTATCATTTGGTCAATAATTAACTTGTTTCTAGCTATCAGTCACCAAATAGGCACATAATCAGCAACAAATATTTATATTCTTAGAAAATTTTCTCACACATAAAAACTCATCTAATGGGCTTTAGGATTTTAAAGCTAAAACTAATATAATCCAGCTAAATCTATGAAGCTTAATGAAAAAGAACTACAGTTTAGAGCAAATGTAAATATTTTAGGAATTCTGAATACCTTAAGAACTGTTAATAGTACAACATATCTATATATGTGAAGGTTCTTGTTATTTTTATTTTTTAAGAAAATATTTTATCATTTGATGTGCTTTGCCTGTCTGCCTATTTTGTAGCACGTGTGTGCCCTGTCCCGAGAGAAGTCAATAGAGTGCATTAGTTTCCCAGGAACTTGAGTTACATGTCATTTCTGCGTTGCCATGTGTGTGTTGGAAATCAAGCCTGGACTGTTAGGAAGAGTAGCCATTGCTTTTAATAACTAACCTGTCTATACGCAGATGTCCTTTTACTTTGGATTATTTATCTTATGTCTAATTAAGTGTATGTATTTAACTGTGAGAATGTAAGCATGTGAGTCCAATCTACTCAGAGGCCAGAGGAGGATAAAGAGTTTCCTGGAACTGGAACTAGAGAGGGCATTATGAGCCTCCCAGCATGGGTGCTGGGAACCAAATTATATCTCTGTTCTGGTTCATAAAATTTACAAATGTTTGTAACCGCTCCAGACCCTGAGGGGAGCTCCACCCCCCTTTTTCATTAACTTATTTATTCACTTTACATCTCAATGTCAACCCCCTCCTTACATTACCCCCTCATGCAGATCCTTTCCCCATTTCCCCCTTTGCTTCTTCTCTGAGAATGGGGAGGCCCTCCTGGGTATCACCTTACCTTGGCACATAAAGTCACTGCAGAACTAGACTCCTGTTCACTGTGGCCAGACAAGGTGGCCCAGTAGGGGAATGGGATTCATAGGCAGGCAATAGATTCAGGGACCCACTCAATATAAGTGAGGTAACCCAGACCCGAAAGGACTTGAACAGTAGGTGCTCACTTATAAATAGATATTAGTCATAAAATACAGGAGACCCATGCTACAGTCCACAGAACCAACAAGCTAAACAAGATGGAAGAGGATACATGACTTTCAGTTAGAAAGGGGAATAAAATAGTCATAGAAATCAGATAAAGATAGGGAACTATATAGAAGAGGGGATGGGGAGGGGTTGGGAATGGGGGTTAAAAGGATCAGGTGTAGAAAGAGCAGGAGGGAGAGAGAGAATGGGCATGGGAGCAGGGTGTAGTGGGATGGGGTAGCATCTCTGTGATATGCCAGAAACCTGGGACTAAGGGAAGGCCCAGGAATTTCACCTCAGGGTGAACTCTAGTTGAGACTCCTAGTAGTCGGAAATATAGTGCCTTGAAGTAAGCAATGCCTGGAGGCAGCTAAGACTCTCAATGAAGGGTAGGCCTTCTTAATACATTTTGACTTAAACAAAACATGTAACAAATTTTCAAAAAAAAATATGGCCAATACCAATGATGAAATGTGTAATCGGTGTGACAGACCACTACTGATATATTCTTCCTCTCCTATTTGTATCTAAGTCTTTGTTGTTTAAGATCGATAACTTCTTCCTTAACTCATTTTGATGATTATGTAGACAACAGAAGAAGTCTGACATTACAGTATGTTTGGATGGCATTTAAATATGAGATTGTAAAATTTTTAAAGTAAAAATAATTGAAGAGTCCCCATCTGCTTGGTTTTACTCAGTGAAGTTCTCAGAACAAAGTGAGTTAGAGGACTACCCTGTATTTATAAGGAGAGAAGGTAAATTTATATAATTTTAGGTTTAAACAGGTTTTTTCCATCCCTGTCATAAATTTGGAAATTGAACTGTGCTTATCACTGTCATGCAGATGTAATGGAATCCTTCTTCCCCTCCCCAGTGATGTGGGGGATAAATCACTGTAGCTCCTGAGATGTCTGTTAGATAGTAAATCACTGATGTCAGCTGCCAAGGCTACTCACTTAACTCAAGACAGGAAAACTTGGCTTCAGATTCCTTTTGTGTATTTTTTTGTTTCTTTAGCTGGTACAACTCTGACCAAACTGCCTGCTTGTGAAAAATGATGAGCTCTGTTTAACGGGCTGAACTTCCTTTGTGGGAACTGAAATTTATTTACCCATCACCACCTAAACTACACATTATAGAAACACATTATCTGTCTTGAGTTTAAAATGTTAGATCCAGAAAATCACCACGGAACTACAAATTACTATTTTTGGGTCTGTTTTGTTTGGCCTAGTGTGTAGAATGACTCTAATATATATGATAATTTGGTTCAAAATGGCTGATAGAATTCATGTTACATTAAGATAATAAGCATGAATTTCATAGTTAAATTTTCATGTTGCCTACTTCTTGGGAAAATGCACAGATTTAAAATTATTCTTATTGCTTAGAATAACTTCATTCCCAGAGGAAAACCATTTACACAGTACACTTCCACTATACTTGCTTTACATCGAATCTAAGGAAATAAATCTCATGATCACTGGTTCTCAACCTTCCTAATGCTGTGAACCTTTAATAAAGTTCCATGTGTTGTGATGACCCCAAACCATGAAATTATTTTGTTGCTACTCTACAACTATAATTTTGCTAGTGACAAATCATAAATATCCTTTAAATATCTGGTATACAGGATATCTGATATGCAACGGCCAATGGAGTCGTGACCCATAGGTTGAGAATTACTGTTCCTGAGTTTTTACTCACAAGCTGTGTATGCATAAACATATATGGCTATACCATCAAGGAGATTCTCTTTGAGATCAACTGTTCTTAGATTTCAATTTTTTCAAATGTTAAGTTTCAGGGTACTGTCTTCTGTAATAGTATTTCTCCCTTGGCAATGGCTCCCAGGGTCTTAAGATATTCTTAGATCAAAAAGCTGGATGAAATTTCTCAGTAATATTTACAGCTCAAAGGAGCAGAGACAAAAACTAAAATTGCGATTTCTCTAACGTAAACCTTTAAAGAAGTCACATATTAGAAAGTGCTGCAAACTTGTGGGATGATGTCATACAGTGAGGCAGGTGCAAGATAGAATGCGGCCTGTCATTGGACAAGAAGGAAGGATGGGAGGGAGAAAAGTTTGAGGGAAGAGGAGGAGAGTGGAACAGAAAAGACGAGACTGGAGGAGACAGCGGAGAGCAGAGAAGCCATGGAGAGAACATGGAGGCTGATGTTAAGATTCAATGAATATCCTAGTAAGAGCACCAGTGGAAGGGGAAGCCCTGGGTCCTGCCAAGACTGAGTCCCCAGTGAGCGTGATTGTTGGGTGGAGGGCGGCAATGGGGGGAGGATGGGGAGGGGAACACCCATAACGAAGGGGAGAGGGAGGGGTTAGGGGGATGTTGGCCTGGAAACCGGGAAAGGGAATAACAATCGAAATGTAAATAAGAAATACTCAAGTTAATTAAAAACAAAAAAAAAAAGATTCCACACTATAGCTTTACAGGTTGTTATGAATGTTCTTAAGGGATGGATGTGTACAGGGCTTTGTATGTTTAGGTGGGCAATTATATCTTAACAATGTGATCAAAGGTAATTGCGTTGTGTGCTCTTTCTTGTGGCTTTGACTTTGACTTTGGCAGAGTGTGTAGCAAGAGATACACTGGGCCGCCATGGAGTTGGGATGTGTGTTTCTGACAAGATATGCACCAAATATCTTGGGGCACTGCAGTGCCGGACCTGTTGGGGGTAAAAGAAAGCCTTTTTTAATAATTTTACAACACAAACCCTTCTAGAATTCAGTCAAACTGAGTGAACCTTGAAACTAACTTGCTTACATATTAAAAAAAACTTTTTTTGAGGAATGCTTAAATGTGTCCTGACATTTTGGGGGCGATTATCTGACAAGTACTTAATTTTTACCTAATTCAATTTTATAAAACATTAAAATCTCCAAAACAAGAATTTGTTTTATATTGTTTTACAAATCATTAGAAAATTGGTAGAAAGGTATTTAATTTTCAATATAGATCTGTTAAATAAAGAAATTAGTAATAATTGTTTTGGTATGATAAACAATAAATGTACAGTTATCGGTTATTGCCCCTGAAAATTGCATTGTCTTTTGTTTTATATCTATGTAGATAGAGACAGTTATATATGTCTACATTACTGCAGTCAAATATGCGTATATATATATGTATATATATTTATATATATACATAGTCATATATACATTTATATTGTCATATATATGTACATATATATGACTGCATAGCTACTATAGCAGTCAGATAAGGTAAAATTATTTAGAAACACAGTTAATAGCAAGAAAGGGGAGTACAGGGGTTGGGGGTTTAGCTCAGTGGTAGAGAGCTTGCCTAGCAAGCGCAAGGCCCTGGGTTCGGTCCCCATCTCCGAAAAAAAAGAAAAAAGAAAGAAAAAAAAAAGAAAGAAAGAAAGGGGAGTACAAACAGGGATGAAGTATACTGAGGAATTTGTGGATAATGTTTAATACCTCATCCTGTTTTACAACCCTATAGCATTCCTTGCTATTTCTCTTTTAATTATTTATTTTCTCAAAATTCTGTTATGTTGATTTATTTTGTCTGAGTGCACTTGTGGCATATCCCTTGGCTTACATGTATTGATTAAAGGGTATCTGTGGGTATCTGTTCTCTTTTTCCAAGATGCATCCTCTGATCACTAGTATATCTCTAATACAACTTATGTCACACTCCTTAGTACCTTTATTAACTCCAATAATAACTATAGCAGTCCCAGGATGGTAGTCCTTTCATATTTATAGGTAAAAACTAACATACAGAAAAGTAAATTCCCTGAAGTTGCCCACACTGAACAATAAATTTTAGATTGTATTCAAATGTGGTTCAGTATGCTATATGATTCCCTTTCCTTTCCAGAATTTTAGCTAAGTCTACTGTATATCTCTGCCTTACTCGAAGATCTATATTGTCTGGAATCACACATAAATCCTTTCCTGCCTCTGGTGGGCCATACAACCAAGTGCTGCTACTAAGAAGACGTAGGCTCTAGTATCTTACTTTGTATGTACTGTGAGCCTTTCTCAAAGGTCATCCACATAATCCCCTTAGCTGCTCATCTTCCAAACCCCTCCCTTCAGCATAGCTCCCCCTTTTCCCTCTACTTTCCCTTCCCTCATCTAATCACAATATGTAGCTGTATGCTTGTTGATTTTTATTCGTTTTCTGATGCTCTGTCCTCCAAAATCAAGTATCACATTAACAATGCATGTCTTGCGTTCAGCACTATGGGACTTCAGCAAATGTTTACTAAAGAGAGAAATATGACCAACTCAATGAAAATTCACAAACCATGTATAATAGGATACATTTATACACTCAAACTTTATGTAAAGTCTGCAACTGTGAGGTCTTGCTTTCTCTTTGGCTACCACTAACAGGATGGTTTGATGACAGAGGATAAAAATGAAGTTTTTCGCTTGGTTTAAAATCACCCATTCTCAATTTCACTTTCAAAATGATGGCTTTGTGAAAGGCTAATTCAGCATTCACTCACCTTAGTACTGCCCTAGATCTGGGTACTGAGTAGCTTCATGCTCCTATCCCTGATGCTGTGAAATGCAGTGCAACACTGATCAGGAGCGTCTGTTCTCATCAAGCATTGGTTCACGATTCCTGCGTTTTGACTATCAATACTTGCAGTGAACTAGCAGCTGTTAGGTTTTCTGCATTTGTATCTTCTCTAGACTCAAAAAAAGTGAAGAACTAAAACAAAAAAAAATACCTAGGTTTTTTTTTTTTTTCTGTACCAAAACCTGGATCAGTTAAATAATTCATTCCAGACAATAACTCACTGCTGCCCAGGGTTATTCTATGGATCTTTTTGTTCCCTTTTTCCAGGGAATTGACAAAAAGCAGATTGGTGCTCGTACTCTTGTGTCCCAATGGAGAAAACCTTGAGTGATAAGAACAGAAAATCAGTATAGGTTAGCAGGCCCCTAGATGGACGCCTGTATTCTTACCTTTTCTTTGTTGTTGCTGCTTATACTGGATGTTGATAATTTAAAGATGTCCTCCCTTTCTAGATATTTGTTTCACAATCATTGAACAGGTGTCTTGGAATAATCTGAGGACAATCAGAGCCTCAACATCGACCTATATAAACTTTCTGAATTAAATTTAAAAATAAAAAGGAAAGACATTGAGTTAAGTCACTCTATACATGTATGACAGCATAGTCTGAGAGAATGAATATACCTAATATAATGATAAAGCAGGGGATGGAATAAAATTGAATAAAAAGAAGGAATCAAGTAAAATAGGTGTTTTTACCTTACATCATCATGGCAAGATTTCTGAAATTATTTTTAATATGAGTTAAAATTTTGATATTCAGTGACAAGCAGTTAGTCACAATTTCTGCTTGCCTCTAGCTTGCTAGCTTTGTGGTTTTGGCAAAAGCCTTGAACTCTGTAAGGTCTGAATTGAAATCACGATGATGTGCATTGAAACTTGAAAAGTAAAAGCACATTTTTGTCAAAAGGGCACAGCTATAATTATTAATCAAGGAATGAATTACATCAATGCAAATGTCCATGTGAGGTTTCAGAAAAGTCTTCTAGAAGGAAACAAAATATTGGTAATATTATACTGAGTGTCTTAGTTATGTTTTTACTGCTGTGAAGAGACGCCCTGACAATGGCAACTCTATATTGGCATTTAAATGGAGCTGGTATACAGGTTCAGAGGTCAATCCATTATCATCAAGGTGGGAGCATGGCAGAGTCCAGACAGGCATGATCCAGAAGGAGCTGAGACTTCTACATTGTGATCTGAATACTGCTAGGAGAAGGCTGAGACCAGGTAGCAAGGAAGATTATTATTGGATATTTTCTTTACTTCATTTCAAATGTTATTTCCCTTTCCAGAATTCCCAACTGAAATCCCCCTATCCCTTCCCTTCTCCCTCTATGAGAGTGTTCCCCCACACACCCACTCACTCCAATCTCCCTGCCCTGGCATTCCGCTATACTGGGGCATCAAGTCTTCAAGTATGGCGCCTCTTCTCTCACTGGTGTCCAGTAAGGCCACCCTCTGCTACATATGTGGCTGGAGCCATGGATTCCTCCATGTGAACTTTTCGGTTGGTGGTTTAGTCTCATGGAGCCGTGCAGGGTCTGGTTGACTGATATTGTTGTTCTTATGGGGTTGAAAACCCCTTCAGCTCCTCTCGTCCTTTCTAACTCCTCATTGGGGTCCTCGTTTTCAGTCCAATGGCTGGTTGAGAGCATCTGACTCTGTATTTCTCAGACTCTGGCAATAGGAAATAGATTTATCAGGCTCCTGTCAGCATGCACTTCTTGGCATCCACAATAATATCTGGGTTTGGTAACAGTATATGGGATGGGGCCGTCTCTGGATGACCTTTCCCTCTGTCCTTCTTCACACTTTGTCTCTGTAATTCCTCTTGTAAAAATTTTGTTCTCCCTTCTAAGAAGGAATGAAGCATACTCTCTTTGGTCTTCCAACTTCTTCAGCTTCCTGTGGTCTATGGATTGTATCTTGGGTGTTGTAAGGTTTAGGGCTAATATCCACTCATCAGTGAGTACAGACCATGTATGTTCTTTTGTGAATGGGTTACCTCACTTAGGATGATATTTTCTAGTTCCATCCATTTGTCTATGATTTTCATGAAGTCATTGATTTTAACAGCTGAATAGTACTACATTGTGTAAATGTACCACATTTTCTGTATCCATTCCTCTATTGAAGGACATTTAGGTACTTTCCAGCTTCTGGCTATTATAAATAAGGCTGCTATGAACATAGTGGAGCATATGTCCTTGTTATATTTTGGAGCCCAGGAGTGGTATAGCTGGGTCCTCAGGTAGGACTATATCCAATTTTCTGAGGAACCTCCAGACTGATTTTCAGAATGGTTGTACCAGCTTGCAATCCCACCAACAATGGAGGAGTGTTCCTCTTTCTCCACATCCTCACCAGCATCTGTTGTCACCTGAATTGTTTACCTTAGCCATTCTGACCGGTGTGAAGTGGAATCTCAGGGTTGTTTTGATTTGCACTTGCCTGATGACTAAGGATGTTGACCATTTCATTAGGTGCTTCTTGGCCATTCTTTGTTTAACTCTATCCCCCATTATTTAATAGTGTTATTTGATTCTCTGGAGTCTAACTTCTTGAATTCCTTGTATATTTTAGATACTAGTCCTCTATTGGGTGTAGGATTGGTAGAGATCTTTTCTTAATCTGTTGGTTACCATTTGTCCTATTGACAATGTCCTTTGCTTTACAGAAATTTGCAGTTTTATGAGGTTCCATTTGTGGATTCTTGATCTTAGAGCATATGCCATTGGTGTTTTGTTCAGGAAATTTTCCTTAATTTCCATGTGTTCAAGGCTCTTCTTCTCTTTTTCTTCTATTAGTTTGAGTGTATAGGGTTTTATCTGTAGGTCCCTGACTCACTTGGCCTTGAGCTTTATACAGCGTGATAAGAATGGATTGATTTGCATTCTTCTACATGCTGACCAGTTGACCCAGCACCATTTGTTGAAAATTTTTTCCACTGGATTGTTTTAGCTCCTTTGTCAAAGATCAAGTGACTTTAGTTGTGTGGGAAGGATAAGGGTCTTAAAGCCCATGTCCACCAGTGACACACTTACTCCAATAAGGTCACACTTCCTAGTAGTACCACTCTTTGTGCCAAACATATACTAATATCAATATTTGTCAAAATAATGTTTTTAATACTTGTTTTTACTAGTCATCATTGCTAATATTCCAAGCATTTTAAGCATTATTATTAATATGAATGTTGTGTGGAAGCATCTATATTCAAAAGAGCAGCCTGTGAACTGGAGACATAAGTATTATAAGAAACAAATATGATCTCACTGATTCCATATAGGGCAGAACTTGACAAACACAAGGTTCTAAAAACGACCAAGAGTCAACAGACTTAACATAAATTTTACTTCATAAACTATGTTAATTCCTATGACATGAACTGAAGTGTGATTAGGATAGGGTTTGGCCATAATTATTAGTTGAGGAATGAGTTGCTTAAATGCAAATATCCCTGTGATGATGATAATACATGTAGCATAATATGAGATTTTAGGAATTGCATCAGAAGGAGATATTATTTGAATAGGATAGTAAATAATGTCATTGCTAACATAATGAAAGAGAAGAAGGTCTTCCCTACAAGAAAGCAATATAAGCAGATACAAATGATATTTTTTAAATTATCTTCTATTGCTAGTGTATTTCTGCAGGTATTGGAAAGGCATCAACCAGGTTTGTTGAAGCTGTTCCAGCATGGCTTTGTGGGAGTCATCCAATATTTTACTAGTAAACCGTCATCCATCTTAGGTAAGCACAATCAACTCAGTTTCACAGTTTGATGTTTGGAAAAAATCATACTTTAGGTTGCCACTATGTCTTTATAAATACTGGGTAGACTTTATTTAAGATTCCCAAGAGAGGATTGATCCAGAAATGTTTAATTCTGGGTAATCCAGAGTCTAGGAAATAATTGATTATGGTACTAAATAATTTAGGTTGAGTAGGAACATGATTCCTGCCTTATTTCTGGTCTGGTTTTTGTTTAGGGAGTTACTGTTTGTTTGAGATGGGGTTTTCTACTTTACCTCAGGTTGTCTTGAAGTCTATTATAATGCAGCCCACACTGCAGGTATATTTGTGGAATTCTAGTTTCAGGTTCCCAGGTGCTGAAATTACAGGTGTGTACAAACAGGTTTGTCTCCTGATTTGGCTTAGCTTGTAATCACATTGCTTCAGTGTTTTAGCATTGGTTTGAGCAAAGAATAAACACACACACACACACACACACACACACACACACACAAGTACACACTCACATGGAAGAGAGAAAGATCACATAGTATATGAATCTTATTACCAGTATTTTACTCTAATGATTTGTTTTATTCCTAATGGCCTTTATTTCCTAATCATACCATTTGTAGTTCGAATTTCCAAATATTAGTTATGGGCGTTAGGGCTACATGTCCCTCCCTAGAGGGAAAATGGATAAAATTAATTTCTTTTTGTGATGAAAATATTCAATAAGATGTAGAACGATTAGATCACAAATAAAATGTACCATTGTGAATATAAGTCTGAACATCATCATTGGAAATAGCATTAGAGAGGAAACCAAACACAATGTAAGAAATAGGAAGCATTTGTTAGAATAAATTATAATACAAGTACTTTGTAAAGGATGTCAGATATTGATGTGAATCTTTAGTTTGTGATTTTGATACTAGTTATACTACAAATATAGTGAAGTATAAGCACAATGAGCAGAAATTCAAAATTGTTGGACTCTCATCTTTTCTTCTTTTCACCAGTGATATTAATGCACATATGTTTGAAATCAAGAAAAAAAGTTGAGAATGGATGTATATTTAAAAAGCTTTCAGAGATAAAATAAGTCCCACAGAATGGACTGTCAGAATAACTTTGCAGAAAGAGAAAAATATTAAACAGGATCAATCATAGAAAGACACAAGGAAAGACACACTTGATCTCTACAAAGAACTTTGAGAACAGATGCTCAGAAAAAGGAGAGGGAAACTTTGTGAATGGCGATCAAAGAATAAAGGAAACATTAACTTGAAGTTGACATGAAGATTGCCAAGTACACTACATTACTCCCAAAACTACAGAAGATAAACACTGTAAAATAGGGTTTGTAGCTGAATGATAATTCATGCAATTGAAAACTGGTTTCAGTAGGCAGTGAAGGTAGACGACAGGTTATAATCATATATATGAGTAACAAGATGAAGGAAAAGGGTGAGACTAAGAGAGTACACAGTATAAATGTGACTAGTTATGGATCACAAACAGAAATGGCTTCAACTGGAAACGTACCACAGAAAAGTCTTGTACATGAGGAAAGAGTATGTGTATAAAAATTCCTCAGTGCGAGGCAATGTACAGTCCCACAGAGAACAGAAAGGCTACATCACCAAAACCAATGTATTCTCTGGGGTTTTGGAAAGATCTAGACATTTTACTCTTATAAAGGGAGATCTGATACCTATCAATGACAACCTTGAAAGACTGTTTTCAACCATCCTATGTTCTGCCTTTCTCTTTCTCTTATTCTTTTCTATGAATTTCAAAAGTCCCTTAGACTGTTTTGGAGTGTATCAGTTCTAGCCCTCTGTTTGTTTAGCCATGATTTCTGTTATAAATACTTATTAAGCATTTATGTTTTTCATCCTATCACTAATAAGACATTATCAAGTGGGTGTATTATTGTGTTTCCTTTGAGATAGGTACAAGTATTTCTAGCAAAAGAAGTATAAATAAATAGTGCCAGAGCTGGGAATCAAATCCCAAGGTCTATGTGGTTCAACAAAGATATTCTTATTTATTATGCTATTAAGATCAGATAGTCAATCCTGTACATCCAGTTATGCTGTGTATACTTATACTTTCTATGTACAACTGCAGTGTCTATTTCTCCATGGAACTTTTGATGTAACCATGTATCCCTCACTTATATACCTACATTATACATACTAGATATTGAAAGATCAATACTATTCAGTGTTGTAGAGGTAATAATAATGGCTACTCCCAAAGCCCACATTCTATGATATTCCTGTGATATTTATAGAGCAAGGCAACTTTGAAGATATAACTAGGATAAAGGCTCTTGTATGGAGAGAATTCTGAGCTATTACTGGTTGATTTAATCTTGTAAAAGTTTATTTAAGAAGAATCCAGGAAGATAACTGTTGGAAACCAGAATGCCATCAAGCAAGAATCAGAAGTTGTCATTTCTGTGAATTTGCTATAAACTAATGGATATGGGTGACCCATAGAAGCAAGAAATGTGAAGAGCAGATCTATATATAGTGCTCTTCCTATGAAGACTTTGTTTTGGAACGTGAAGTTCCACACCTATAAAATTACATATTTTCATAGTTTAAGCTACAAATTTGATGGTAATTTGTTGTTATCAGCAACATAAAACATATATAAACAGAATAAGTTCATCACAGTAAACCATTCAATTTCTATCATTTTAATAAATCAAGCAACCACTTCCCTTCAGACCATCCTTGGAGAATTACAATTTGATAGTGAGTTAACCTGAAGAATAGTACTAATAACTTACAGGCCTAATAGCTGATTTTTATTGATAAGTTAATGTAATTATAATCCATCAAAACTATTAAACTGATAAAACTGAAGGAGGAGGCCCTTAATGGAAACCTGACAACACTGAAAACATATGAAAAACATGGTACATGGATCTGTCATTTTAAGACACTTCAGAAAAAGCTCTTTTCAAGGGTCACTAGAACAGATGGTCTGCAAAAAGCAGCCAGGCTCTTAGAAAATGCTGCTCTGTGTGAACAGTGGGGTGCCTCACTTGACACTAGGAAATGGCTTTGCAATTTGATTGAAAATAAGTTGATCATATTCCCTTAAGAAGTAATAGAAATACCAAAAATGTCTAGGGCATATATATATCTGCTGTGGAATTGGTACAACAGTGTAAAACACTTATTTACACATAGAAATGAAACAAGGAAAGGTTAGACTATCCTAACATGCTGCAGGAGAGAAGAATGGGGCCAAAGATTGCCTCACAGCTTCAAGCAAAATGTTCTTCAGCAATCTTCCCGGGGACACACAGGAAGCTGCTTCATTAGACAAGAAAGTCCTTAGAGGAAGGTAAAATGTGGATTGTGTAAATGTGATTTCACAGAAATATTATTTCCTACTGCAAAACATATCTGTATGGAAATTGTGAAGACATCACAGCAATTGTAAAATCAAAATGTAATTTTATAATTTTTTCTATGTCGCTATAGAGTGTAAGATACAAAAAGTGCAACCACGTGACTTGTTAAAAATATAGTCTTCTATTGCTTCATTAAATAAAATGAAAAGAAAATAAGTAATCCAATAATTCCTTGTTTTTATGGATATTAGTTGCTGTCCAAAAAAAAATTTCTTGATTAATTATTTATTCATTTTATATTCCTGACACAGCTTCCTCTCCAACCTCTCATCTCAGATTCTCCCTCTCTCTTGCTTTCCCCTTTCTTCTCCATCCATCACTCCTTCCTCTCTTCTAACAAAAGGGCAGGCCTCCCATGAATATCAGCCAGCCTTGGCATATCAAGCTGCAGTAAGACTATGAGCATCTTCTTTTATTGACACGAGACAAGACAGACAATTAGGAGAAAGGGATCCAAAAGCAGACAATATAAGCAGAGGCAGCACCTGCCTCTGTTGTTAGGAGTCCCACATGAACATCCATCGGAACAACTAAAATATATTTGCATAAGGCCTGGGTTCTTTCCATTCACATTTCTGGTTGGCAGCTCAGTCTCCACGAGCATCCATGGCCAAGGTTAGTTGAGTCTGCAGGTTTTCTTGTGGTGTCCTTGACCCCTCTGGCTCCCTCAATCCTCCCTACCTCCTTCACTATTTCCCAAGTTTCCCTCAATGCTTGGCTATAAGTCTTGACATCAGTTTTCAATAGGTGCTGGTGAAACCATCTGATATCATTTATGTATCTGTAAATATAGGAGAATTATCATCAGTAGTATCAGGCGTGAGATCTCTTGTGGCATGGGTTTCAACCTAGGCAAGTCATTTTTTGGCCTTTCCTTTATGTTCTGTTCCATGTTTTACCCCTGCACAGAATGTGGGGAGGACATATTGTTGGTATAAAATTCTGTGACTGGGTTAGTATTCCAATTCTTCCTCCAAAAGTTTTTCCTGGTTGCAAGAGATGGATGTTAAAGGGAACCTACGGAAGGATTTAAATAAGGAATGGTGAGAGGACTTGTTCAAACCTAGTCAGATGTTATACTACAAGAGTAATCTTGAAATCATATATCAGATCTCTTAAATGGTCTACCATACATAACCCCAAAGAAATCAGTCCTAGTGGTCCCTGTAAACTCCTTAAAGGAATGAAAGTTAAATCAAGGAAGTAACTTTATTGTTGGATTTTGGATTCTTGTATCAATAAAGTGAGGAATCTTTTAATTATATCATTTATGTTCTATATCTTTCCTGAAAACATGTCAGTCATAGGAGAGGTTAAACTTTATTTTCCAGACTCTGACTGCAGGATTTCAGGTTTCAGGTCATGACGTCATTTTGTATGTTCCTCATTGTCCCAAACCTAGGATCAAATTCCTTCAATGGTCCTTTATCATGTCCAATGTCTTTTATGTTTTGCATGGAAAATCATCAGTACAATTAGTCAGTATCTACCCATAACAGTAATAAATGGATTTACTTCTTCCAGAAACGTAAATATATTTGCAAATATTCTCCTGGGGAGTTTTTTGCCTTTGTATGCAAGATGAGGCAGGTGATTGCTACAGATGTCCTCTATTGACAGATTCCACATCCCTAAACCAGTGGGTTATATGTGATCTTTAATATTTCTTTCCATCTTAATAATTTCACAAGTAACTGAAGAATTTCTTCTTCCTAGATGGTATTTCACTTGGTGAAATAACTAAAGTCTTCTGAGTACGGTCAGAGAAAACCATAAACTGCCTTTAGATTTGAGTCTCCATTTCAGTGATCAAGAATGCAGGTCTCTCCTTAAGCATCCCATATTTTAGAGTGAGTAGAATAGCTGTGTGAATGGGAGTCCTTCCATAAGATGGGAAATATTCCTTTCTGTCCTAAGTATCACCACATTGGCATCAGAATGTCATAAGTGATTTTCCAAGAATATCAGGCCCTCTCCATTCTTGATTTCAGCAGTACATTACCTAAATACCTTGAGGAAGGAGGACTGTGTTTAATTAGTCTGAGTTGCCCTTTTTACGTTTGATAACTATGCCCAAGTGATAAGCAATCTTTATGTTCCTGGTGGCTGTATGCAGTATCAAGCATACATATTTGGAGTTTGTCTAAATATTTGAATTCTGTATAAATATTTATATACTTCCTTTCAAAAGCTTTAGTTGTATCTAGACTCTGCCAGTTGTACCAAGGTTATACTGGAGTGTTTATCCTGGCTTCCAAATCTACTCTGTGCACATGAACACAAATGAATGAACAGTGAGGTTAGGTTTTTCCAGAGTGGGAACATTAAGATCAGAACTAACATTAGAAGTTTCTAGAAAGACCTCTTACTATGAATACTCAAGGCTTTCCTCATTGGGATGGTAAGCAGACAGGTTAAGAAATGGTAGACCTCAAGGATCCCTTCAGGAACTTCCATTTGGAAATCTGGATATTTTATCACTATATTATCTGAGAGCTATAATTTCCACTGAAGTTAAGTATTTCTCTGATATCACGGTGTGTATATATGGTAGGTGAATTTTCACATTTCAATTTGTGCATTTTAGGGCTCAGGAGCTTTACTGTTACAGTTGCACATAGGCATCTGGGCCAGTACATAGCTATAGAATTGAGGGTTTTTTTTTGGGGGGGGGAGGGCTAAATTATCCTGCTCCCTGAGTTGCTGGTCTGGCCAGATGCCATGCACAGGACAGTTGGAGTAGGAAGTCCTCCCTTCCCTCCCCCTTTTTTTCAGTTAAAGGAGAAAGCCAGAAATGAGTTAGTTGGTAGTCCTCAGACAGGAGTAAGTGGCTATTTGAATTACTAGGAAAAATAACAGGTCCATACCAGAAAATCTGGGGAACATTTCTGAATTTCCCAAGGAAGTTGATAAGGAACATTGTCAGATTTAAAAATATAGAAAATATGGGAATCTTGATCCTCCAGAACCCCACTGGCCTTAAAAAGTTATCACTTATTTTCCAGCCTAAGGGAATGGATAAATTTGGCATAATTGAGAATTTTCTGACAAATTTTTACGTATCATTTTAAATTATAGTATTAAGATAGGATTTGGTTCCCTTAGAAATTTCTTTTTCAGAGTTCTCACAAAAAATAACTCATGTACAAATTGCAGTAAGTCTAGATGATGACTTGACCAGATCTGAAGTCCATGTTTAAGGCCAATCAATTCCAACAAAAGGGAACTGTTCCTATACCCCTGCGGTAGCACTGTCTAAGTAGCTTTACTTCTCAATGAGTTGAATCTTTAAGGCAAATAAAGACTGACTGTCAGGACATGGGCAATATGGAGAAAGGCAAATCTAAGAAAGAATAGAAAGGTGTCCTCAGCAGGATATGGATCATGGGAGTATAGTGTTGGGTTCCACAGAGTGTGAAGATAAGAGCCACACTTGTAGGTGTTCTGTTAACCGCTATTTAGAAATTCTCTTTTGAGATTCCAAAACAGGTAAGTTATGGGGGCTAAATTATTCCCTCAAGAGCTTCTGAATTTTAAGAGACAGTGTAATAGACTTGAATCCCTCTGTTGTCTCACATTTGAAGTGACATTGTTTTCAGGGGAAGGGAATAGGTTTTTTAAATTATTAGGATTGGCATGTCAGTTGTGTCTCAATCTATCATTTTTTCTATGTGTCTGTTCCAGTCCCCCAGGACTGATTCTTCATTGGCATTGGGAGAAAAATATGTCTACTCATTAGAGAGATGGAACTCACATGGTCTATAAAAAAGTGTTGGAAATAGTACTCTATTCCATTGGAATGTCCAAGGTTGCATAAAATAATCTTCTGTGTGTTGGCCAGGTATTTCTAGAGTTGGCTGGACCATCAACCAGGAAAAAAGACAATATGGTTTCATAGCAACTAAACAATTGATCATATGGTATCCAAGTTGTAAGATGATGTAAGGCTTCTCAAGTCGACTAATGTGTTAAAAGCCTAGAGTGGGGGAGTTGAGGCACAATCAATACTCAGCTGAGGAAGAAAACATCTGGCCTTTGAAGCTGTGGAGACATGGGACACTCAAGTGATTACTTGATCAGTTAGGACATGATTTTGAAAAAGGACATCATATTCTCTGTTATCCTCTCCTTTAATGGGCATTTCTTTTGAAAGTGTCTTGAAAAACCCACAGAGAAAATATACTTCAGGGTACAATTTCAGGATGGTCTCTCCCTGAGTGACTCTTGTGATGCCCATTAAATCCTTTCGATGATTGTCCTTTTATTTATACATTTCCAGGTCTTGGTTGTAAGACACTGATGTGGCAGTGTGGGCAAAGGTGCTGCCTGGTTTAGCCACAATATTTTTCAGTTGTCATATATATGGGGAAGACTGGGTTAGAAATTTCTATTTCAAAAGAACTTTTCTGTGCTATGACCTTTGGCCTGCTACTGTGTTTTCTGATTACCGCTGATGGTAATAGCAGACTCAGTCTACATTGCGAGGCCATAGCCAGTAGAGTATAGTTGAGGGATTTTATTTTAGCCTGTTAGGCCCTACACTATACAATGAAAAGGATTTTTTTATGCTGTATGCCTATTCTGTTCTTCAAGGAAGCTCTCGTTAATGGTATTGATTATGGACCTATGGAATTCACTACATTGGAGGGCTTTTTGAGAGATGTGTGGAAATCATTGCCAATAGATATTATCTTTTCAATTATTAACCCATCCTTCTCCACTGAGATTGGGGTCTGCTGTGGTCTAATATTATTATAATATCTCTCCAATATCCTGTAAATATTGATCCAGTTTTCTTTTCTTTTTTTTTTCTTTTCTTTTGGAGCTGGGGACCGAACCCAGGGCCTTGCGCTTGCTAGGCAAGCGCTCTACCACTGAGCTAAATCCCCAACCCCCTTTGATCCAGTTTTCAATAGAGCTCTATAGATCTCCTTAAAATTTTTTTTGAGATTATAATTTACTCAAATAATTTAACTGCTTTATTTTCTTCCTCCAAATCTTTTAGTGAACTTATCTTTGTTCTCCTTTTGATTAATATTTTTCTAACTAGTGTGTGTGTGTGTGTGTGTGTGTGTGTGTGTGTGTGTTTGTGTGTGTGAGTATGTGTGTTTCTTTTTAGTAGTCTTTAATTCAGAATCCAAAAATATCATAAAGTTAAAGTTGGGGGCTTCTTTCCCTCTTCTAACATCCTGAATAGGGACTGTCCCCAACAACTCAGGAGAAGGTCAAAGGGTATCTATTTGAATCTTTGAGAATGTTAAGGATACTGAAGACTTGTCCATAAAAGTGGCAAGAAAATGAAGTTAAGCTTGAGAATGAGTGGAGGGAGATAAGAGGCAGAAAAAGGAGATGAGGGGAGTGTGTGGGGAGAATTCTCAACTTTTAATCACATAGAAATCAGTCAGCATAGCATCAGTTTTGGCATTTCCAGGTTATTCTGGAAGTAGAAAAATTTGCACATAAGTGACCTCTGATCATTTTTCTTCCCTTATGCAAGAAAGATTCATCATGAATATCATACAATAATTAAGATTCCCCTGGGATAGTCATTTTTAATTTTCCCCCAGGAGAGTGTTAAGTTTCTTGGCAGATAAAGATGAGAGTTGACTGTTTGAGGTTTTGGGAGGACAATTCTGTCCAGATTATTTTTTGAAAGAAGCTGAGTGATGAATTCAAATAAATCTTGGATCTGGTTCAATTTTTCAATGAGATGGGGGAAATAAAATATGAAGGTCTAGGCAATGGTTTGGCATTTTCTTTCCTGCATTTACTGGCCCATCAAGAAGAGTGTCTAGAGCCAATTGATAGGAAATACTTATAGCAATTTATTTGGTTTCAAATTCAGAGCAAGATATGAGCTTCTTCACAAATCCTGATGGTGCTGTTCCTACCATCTACTAATTTCACATCTCCACCCCCCCTCCCATTTTGTCTTTTGCTCCTAGCCTCTTGACTGCAGTGTTCTGCATCCTGGTACCTGATGATTACTCTTATATTCCAAATAGCTTTAGAAGTACCATCCTTGGGGTTGGGATTTAGCTCAGTAGTAGACACTTGCCTAAAGCATAAAGGCCCTGGGTTGGGTCCCCAGCTCAAAAAAAAAAAAAAAGAAACCAAAAAAAAAAAAAAAAAAAAAAAAAAAGAAGTACCATCCTTCCAACAAATTATTTGCAATCATGTTTTGAATGACACTTATAAATTTTACATTGACTAAAATCTGCTTCAAAGGGCATTATAACATTTCTGCTTTGAGTTCAGATCTATCTAATTAAAATAATAAGCAAACAAGTAACTAAGTAAATCAATCAATCAATAATTCAATCAATCAATCAATAAATAGATCTGTTTGGGTCCTCTCTTAAACTCAAACTGTGATTCAGTTGTAGCCCTGTGATTTCAAAAATACCTGACACAGGAGCTAAAGCATAGGAGAAATGTCCTCAGGGGCCAAACAATACCAGAAGAGAAGGAAAGTGCATAAGAATTCAGATAAATGGTTCAAAATACTGTTGATCAAGGTCTACAGGAAATGTTATTGCTATCTTAACAGTATATAAACAGAAATTAAGTAATAAACATGGTTCAATTTTGAAGTGAACTCAGTTTGTTTTGTTACTACCTAACATTACCTTCATTTTCAAGACCCCGTGATAGCTACATTGGCCATGGCAGTCATGGCCACAGAAGCTATTACTATTAACAATACTGCAGATAGAATGAAAATGAGTAAAGAAATAAACATTGTACATTGAGATAGCTTTTCTGCATTTAAATCCCCTAGGACGATCTGTCCAAGAAGGGAATTTGTAAAGAGGATGTAAAAAAGTGTGTGAATCAAAAGGTCATAACAAAAAGATATCAAGAGTATAGATATTTTAGGTTTTCTCTTGCTGTGATGACCAAAGGAGCTTGAGGAGGAAGGATATTCATTTCAGCTTACAGTATCACATTACAGTACATGACAGACTGAAGTCTGTACAGGGACTTACATATGGCAAGAACATGGAGGCAGTCGCTGATCAAGAGAGCACATGAAGGAATGCTTCTTACTTCTTTGCTCCAGGTTATATCCTCATGTTTCTTATAGCATTCAGAATAAACATCCTGTAGTGACAGCATATATAGTGATCTGGGTCCTAGCATTCCACAATTCAATCAAGATAATATACCACATGCAAATTTGTTTGGGGTATTTTCTCAGAGTCTAGTTTGTGTCAGGTTGACATAAAACTAGCCACCACAACAGATCCCTTGTCAACTTGACAAACAACCACATCAATATTCAACTATAATCTTTTCTTCTTATCTATTCCTAAGAGGATATATTGATAGTAATGATACAATCTTTATAATTTCAACTTTTAAAAGTCCCATGATATTTAAAAATGTCAACAATATAAAAGTTCAGTCTGTTTAAAATACTCAGTGTATTTCAAAGTTACAAGCATTTTAAAACATCAAAAGTATCTCTAAAATATCCATTCTCTTTATAGTTCCAGTCTTTAAACTGTGTGCTCTTATAAAACCAAATTAGGGCACATAACTTCTTTTTCTCAGAGAGACCAATCAGGATATATTCACAATCAGATCAAACAAAGCAAAACTAACAGTCTGTGTTATAAAATGTTTGGTTCTTGACATCTAGAGCCCATGTCATATCTTAGATGCTACCAAGAATTTATCACAGCACAAAATGTGCCTCACAGCCTTTGGTCAACCCCTCCCTACTCTACAGCTTCTGCTCTCCTTGGTTGACATTATTATGGTTGTCCTTGATTTCCAAAATCCTGGGCTTTCTGCAAGTGAGCTGAAGATCCCTTTGCTTCTTAAGGAATTGCCATGTGTGCATTTTTAAATGAATTTTGTCCAGAGTCCCATAAAGAAAGGCATCCAAGATTCATGACCACAAAGAGGTCTACCTGAAGTTTTTGGATACGATGAAGCCTCCTCAGTTTCAGAGAAGTGAATGGATCTTTTATTGTCTCTTAGCTCAGTAGTAGTGATACAAGTACCCCCATGGTTTCTTACTATAACAAGTAGAAACTTAACATTTATCAGTACAGGTTCTAACCCTTTCCTACCCTATCAAGTCTTATTTAGCCTCTTACTCTCCACGTTCTCCCTAAGATGTTAAAGAGCAGCTGATGGGATTCAGCTATAGTAGTAAATAATCATAGCTATCCAAGAATCCTCTATTAAGATTTTCAGTAAATAAAAATATAAGAAATCTTACAAAAATTGAAACCGTTAAGTTATTAAGTGGAAGTCATAGAAGTAAAGATAAAATAGTAGGGAAGATGAAAACATACTTTAGTTGAAAACACTCAATTAGGAAGTTAAAGGGGGTGAGCATTTTACCCAAATCACAGATGAATCCCCATAGAAGTACAGGGATATTGAGATTTGGGACAGTCATCAAGAAGAATAGCCAAGTGTGTTCTTTAGGTTGAAGAGAAAGGTTTAAGTCCAGATAAGGTGGGAAATCATGATGTGGAGAAAGGTAAGGCAGTTCAAGTGGCCATATATATAAAACAACAGACTTTATTCAGCAGACAGCTCTTATCAAATGTTGGAAGACCCTGAGCTGGGGAATTTCCAAGTGGACCCTTCCCTTTCGTGACTCTTTCCCCTTTCCTTAATAATTCTTATTCTCCCTGGTGTTTACTTTCTGTTCTTAATAGTCGAAAATTCTGCTGTGAACAAAAGCAGCCCTCTTAAAAAAATCTCTTCCTGATTTCCCCATTTGCCTAATTTTTCTTCTCTGCTTCTTTACTTGAATTGAGGAGTAACAATCTGAAAGCCAACTCCTGAGTTTTACACACACACACACACACACACACACACACACACACACACACACACACAAACACATGCATACATAAACATACATACACATGCATACATACACATACACACACACACACACACACACACACACACACACACACACACACCACCCATGATGTTATATATAAAGGTGATATAAAACTTCGTTACAGGATATGCTGTTTATTCTCCAACTAGCCTTGCAGAATCTATGGATTATATAAGGTTTCTGAATTTTTCCAATAAAATCTTAGAGGTTGTAATTTTCTATTACACAAAGGAGTAAACTAAAGGCATATTTATCTTCAAATGCAAGAAACTGAGCAAAATAGTTCACTGAAGGAAGCTGTTATTAAATGTGGATTAAAAAAATACCCCACTTTAACTCTAGATTTAGAAAAAAAATGACAGAACTACCAGAAACAGTTTCTAACATCATTCTTACTGTGAACAGACAGTTCTGCACAGGGCTGAGTGATGGTAAAGATGTGTGCAGGTTCCATAAATTATAAATCAGATAGCTGAACATACCCAGAGAAAATATGAAACAGAAAAGGATACAGTCCACAGATTCAAGAAGCCCAAATACTACACTGTAAGTTTGGCTTAGAAAAAAAAATCTGTCAACTATTTCCTCAAGATGTGTTAACTGAAGGAGAAAACTAAGCCCCAGGGTGTGTGGTATTGTACCATATCAACTGGAGACTTCTAATTGTGGACACTGAAAAGCCATTCTATCTATCTTTTCAACTCAAAAAAGTTGATGGTTTGTGACCAGAGGGCAACTTGTGCAGGCTTGGAATTGTATCATTGCCTGCCTCCCAGGATTGGACCTCACTGGCTTTGCTCTTGCCTTTAACTCCTGTTTACCAAAGAAATGAAAATGCCACTTGCAGTGCTAAATGTTGCAAAAGTTGAACTTTTCATATTATTTCTTATACTTTTTCCTACCTTGTTTTAGAATATGTAAAACTGGAAAATGCTTTCAAAGAATCTAAACACATATAAACTCTGTTGCAAAGATGCGAAGAACCTTGCATTGGGATGATTAGGACTATAAGATAAATAAATTCCCTTTTCATTAATGTAAACACAGAGAAAAGCAGAGGGAAGATGTTTGTATGTTTATATATTGCATATAATCCTAACTATTTTATCTTGTAAAATACACGGCCCACAAAATAAGTGTGTGTGCGTTTGTGTGTGTGTGCGCGCGCACATGTGTATGTGCATGTGTGTGTATGCTTGTGTGTGTGTGTGTGCTCACATGTGTATGTGCATGTGTGTGTGTGTGTGTGTGTGTGTGTGTGTGTGTGTGTGTGTGTTCTGAATTTTCTGGACATCAATGCCTATATTTGGTTTGCTGAGTTTTTTTCTTCTGAAATTTTAACTCATACAAATCATTCAGGTTTCCAACATGAAGTGGGAGTTTGTCTAAATACTTACCATATGTTTCAATTTTCAATGTGGATAACAACATTAGAGATGTAAGAAGTATTTTCAATCTTGTTGCTTTGGGGGGAAGTTCTAAAAATTTCTTCTATTCCTCCTCAAAATCCAAAAGCTTTGCTCACCTGAGTCAACTGTAAATGTACCTTACACCAAAATCTGATTATCCCAAATATTTGATTTCCTTTTGTTTCTAAGAATTTAAAAACACCTTGGTGCTAGGATACCACAGTTCTTCAATGTTAATATTTTTGGAAGAGCCAAATTTGTGTTTTTCTTATGTTGCCTATTTTGAGGTCGTTGACCCTTTCTTAATCAGCCCCAACTAATATGTTTAGCTTGCTTTCTTCTAAACTTGTAAGGTTCTTAAGGTAAACATCTAAAACATTCTCTTAATTTCTTCTTTGTCAACAGTTAAGCTTGATGTCCTATATTTTGTTGTTAAAGTTTTATTTTCATTGTTTATATTAATTCTAAATTTTTGTTGAGTGAATTAATCTTTGATCCTTGATTACTTAGAAGTGCTTTACTTAATTTATATGTGTGAAATATCCCTGCTGTTTTTCTGTTACTGTTTTCAAAATAGAGTACTCTATGAGTAGAAAATATTTGTGTAATTTAAATTATTTTGATGATAATGTAGGTTCTTGTGCTTGGTTTTCCTTGTAGTGCTTGAATTTATTGACCTTGCCTAATAATTGGTAGATGCTGGGATAGAGGCCTAACTTACTTGGTTTAATGGAGTATTTACAAATGTCTAGGAGCCAATGTTTTATACTATGCATGAACATACCCTATCAAGCTATTCTATTGATGTGTGTGTGTGTGTTTGTGTGTGTGTGTGCAGGTGCTGCCACTTTTAATTATAAATTATATTTAGTATTATAGATTGATCACAAAGTTGAAGTGTTAATATCTTGAATCTCGTATGCATGATTCTTCCATACATGGAAATATCATTTAAGACTTTCAATGCATTTAATCACATTTTGTCCTCTTGTCAGAAGGTGTTCCTACATATCCTTCCTCTGTAGTCATTGTTTGACTAATCCCTGAGGATCAGTTTTTATTGCAGTGTGTTGCCGTTTTGTTGAGACTCAAATAGTTCTATTCATTTGAAAGCAGGTCTGTACACCCTAAGTCCTGCTGTTATGTATTGTATGGAGTTATTTCAGCTGAATTATCTTTGCATCCCCTCCATGAGAGTACTTTTCCTTGTATGACTGCCATTTTGCATATTCCATTTTAGTAAGATTTCCTATATTTTTGTCGCCTTGATGTTACTTTGAGTTTTGAAGTCTGGTACAAGATGCTGATAGAAAGTTGCAATAAAGACAATATAAGTAGATCACAATTTCTTGTTGAATAGACATTGAAATTGTTTTTAATGAGATTTCTACACCTTTAGTTGCATTGAAGGAGAGGTTCACCTACTGTGTTTATGAGGACTTGGCTTATATATAAAGGAAGACATTCCCTTCCTTTACTTCCTGCATAGTATTTTAAAAGAACACCAGGTTCCTATATAGCAAAACGTTTCCCATGTTCAGTTTTCTTGGAGAATTATTGACTGAAGCCCCTGATGTGCAAGATATTTATTTGAACCCCAGGCTGGCTAACTGTAGCAGAGCCAATCTCTCCTTACCTAGAGAGAAAAATAGCTGAGTAAGGTGCTTTCACAGGGGAAAGAAGATTGGTTAGCTTGTGAAATTCACTTTTCCCTTTGAGAGCTCAGTTAGATATTCACAAGTATTCTAGCATCCATAGGATTTGGTCTCCTTTTTTGGTCACAAATCATGGTACTCTCATTGGTTTTAAATATTCAAATAGACAGACACACAATAATAATTTGAGAAAATATTAAATGTAGAAGACTTGGGAATAGGCCAACTGTTTTTTCTCAGAAAAGCCGTTCATTCTTTCTCTTGCTCTCAAGTCACAGATGTCAAATGCATTTGTGAATACCTTAAGTTCCAAAAACTCATGTTAGGACATTTACTTAAAACAAATACTTATGTGAATGAACTCTATAATAAAAACTTCCTTCCTTTCAGAATAGAAGTTTGCTCTTCAACTATGTATGCATCATGTTTTTGTGTTTGCTTTTCTTTGTGAGACGGATAGGATTGAGAGAAATATCTGGGACATAGTAGTTCTTCAATAATTAAATGTTGACTCACTGCACAGAATGCCTAGTGTGTTGAGTGCTTTATGTAAGGCTGAAATTACCTATTCTAAAATTCTCTTTTTTACAAAACTACTTTGCTTAACACCATTGAACTTTGCTTCTACAGGATAAGAGAGCATTCCCAGTGGTATAGGCCATCTAGTAATGCATATCTACACTGTAAGAGAGCCAGGAGGTCTTCTTAGGCTCACCACGTGCCCAAGAAATTCCAGGTAACTCGTGAACATATATCTTCCCTCCTTTTTATTTCTCCCCCTTTCCTCCTCTCTCCTCCCTTCTACTCCCTTACTTCTTCTCCACTCCACTCCCTGCCCATCTCTTCCTCCACCATCACTTTCCCTTCTGTTCTCTTCACCCTTCTATGATTAATCTCTTTCTCCTTCTCACTCCTCTTTGACCTCCTCCTCTCTCCCACTATAGCTCTCCATCACCCTCTTCTTTGTATATTCAGTTGGCATGCTGCTGGTTTTGTAAGCACTGCTCTTGGGGAAAAAATATAATAAAATGGGCAACAACCTCAGATACTCACAGCAAGCTGACATTGATTCCAACCTTGAATTTCTCTCTTGGTTTTTCATGCTGGCAAGTAGCTCTAATCTTAACTCCTTCCAAAAACAAGTCTTGTTTCTCTTTCATGTGAACTACCCCCATATAACTCAGACAGACCTTGTTGAGACACCCACAAGGATATTAAAACAGACGTTGCTATTTAAGTTTGATAATTGCATATTGATTCTTTGTCATTTTAAAAAATATAAACATTTATTAATATTTCCTTTGATATAGACACTGATTCTATTGCACTGTTTTTTGAGAAGAGTTGTGTTCTGAATACAGCTACCAAAGTAAACAGAAATGGGAAAATCTGCTTGCTTGTTGAATGAGAAGAAGACAGCTTAATCTTCAATATGTCATGACACAAGGAGTGCAGAGGACCACTTGTAAGAATGGCTTCTTTCCTACCACATTTTTTCTAGGGATGGAACTTAAGTCATTAGAGTCAGTAGCCTTTACTGCTTATTGTCTCCCCAGCTGTATCACACTGCTCTTTAAAGCCAGAGTTGCCAGGCTCTGTGTGACACAGTCTGAATTTATGTTAATAGGTAATAGTCAAGCGAAGCTGTTGTCCTTCTGCACATATCAATTTCTGAAAAGCTGAAACCAAACCACCAGGAAATTGATTCTGCATGGATTGTTGTCTCTACAGAACAGATTTACTCCTTTTTTTACTTAAGAACCAGATGCCTCAATATATTTGAGGTTCAGATACTTTTATCACTTTTAGTCTGGTACAAAATTTTAACTTACAGGAGCGTGTAGTAACCTGTTCTTTCACTTGGATCCCCTCTCTCCTTATGCACTGCAGATAGTTAGTTAGTTAGTTAGTTAGTTAGTTTGTGTATAAAGTTTTTAGGATGAAAGAATAGAGAAATTAGTATTCTAGTCACTGGTATAGGTGGATGAATCCGTGTCATTCAATGTTATGAAGAATTTTGTTGGTTTCTAACTCTGCTGTATTTTTAGAGTTACAACTTTTTTCAGTCTTAGATCTTGTATACGCATAAGCAAATGGAATAAACAGAAATAGGAGGCTTAGAAAATAGAAAAGAGGGGACTTTGGAGCAACTACCCATGGATCATTTATAAAGGCAATTTTCAGAGGAAGAGAACTGTGTATATTTTAATACTATAGTGAGACTTGTTGGGAAATGTCTTAGCATAAAATTCCATTCCTTTGCATAGCAGCTAGAATATGATTTTTGCTCCTAAATATGATCTCTTGACATGTAAACATAAGTCTTTGTGCTTTAGCATCTCTTTTCCACTTCTCTCCAGGAAGGTTGTTTTACACTCTGATATAAATGTAATATGCTGAATGAGAACATGTGAAGCTCTGACAATTTTTAGAAACAAGAATTCACAAGGATATTATTTCTCCCGTATTAGTGTACTAAGTCTTTTAGTATTAAAGGTAACAAATAGAAAACTATCAGTCCTATCTTTTTGTTTACAAAGTTGAGCTTTGTGATATTTCTTGCCCGGCCATTATTTATACAGGTAATGTGGGTTTATAATGGAGCAACGACAAGGCAAAAATGTAATCAACAGAGTCTATGCAACTGACTCCAGTGTGGATTTAAGCCCAGGAACTCACACTTCTTTATATTCAGTGAGCCAGAGTATAAAAAAATGTTGTATGCAGGCTCTCTACAAATAAACTAAATTATAAAGATTCATCCTGACCATGTTTTGTTTTGGTCCTTTTTTTTTTTATCCCACCCTGTTGCTGCTGCTTCTGCTGCTGCCTCTTTGTCATGACGAATTCAGGAAAAAAAAATGAGTATAACCTCATACATGATGGTGGTTTTAGAAAATATGTGAGTTAAAAAATGGTAACCAAATTTACAAAATTCTTCAATCTTAAAATCTTAAGTGACATACTGATTCAAATGAAGGGTTGAACACTGTAATGTGATTAAATATACACTACCCACTGATTATACTCAGGGGAAAACTGTGTTTAAAGTGATTCAGAGTTTATAACTTGCAGAGATAGCATAAAGAACTTAAAAATATATTTTAAGGGATGCATGAGTATTTAAAATTCTCTGTGTTCAATCACAATCCTTCCAAAGATATGCGGGATAAGAATGTTAGAATTTGTAGAATGTTGGAATTTGTAGAATGACCATGTTCATAGGTGAGATATAAATATGGAGGACAGCTGGTAGATATGTCCATAAACACTAATTTGGGAAACATTTATCTTTTCCATTAGCATTGATTGTCTATATGATATTCAGATGTGCCTTATTCACTGAGAATGGTTTGCTTATTCACTTTCCTGAAATTTGCCTGAACTTAAAATACGGTTTTACTTTTATTTTATTTTATGAGTGAATGTGAACATGCAGGCATATGTGTGTTTGTGCTCATACATTTTTGTATCTTCAGAGGACAAAAGAGGTTATCAATTCCCATGGAGTTAGAGTTATATGTGGCTTTGACCCAACCTGACTGCCGGGAGTGATCCTTGGTTGTCTGTAAGATCAGAAAGTGCTATTAGCTACTGAGCTCTAAGTTATCATAAATTTTGAGGAAACAGCAAGTACCTTGTTTATCTCACACCAATTCTTGACCTGCGTATCAAAGAGAAATTCTATAAATTTTAACTGTTTACAGCAGGAGTACTAATTTTAGTTTATTGAAATGACTGTTTACCAGCTCTTTCTCCTTCATGTTAAGCAGCTGCTGGGTTTTACAGGTTCAGTTCCCCTGGTTCCTAATTAATGAACTTGTTAATTCGTTATACAGGTGCCTTCAATTCTGCATTTTTTCTTTGAGGTAGGGCCTCACTATGTATACTATATTAAGTAAAACTCAAGATATTTTTTATCACTGTGTCTCCGCTGAATGTTGTAATACTGGTGCTAGTTACCATACCTGGCTTTAAATAGCATTGTTCTGATATTTAGCACTGGTTATTGAATTGATAGGAACTAGAATCACCTAGGTAACAAGCCTCCAGTCACACAAGTTGCTGGTTTGTAGGTTTGGTTTGCCTTTGAGCATGCCTATGAAGGAGTCATTAGGTTAATGGAGGTCCACAGACCCACCTTACCAGTGAGCAAGACTGAGTCCTGACCTAGAATAGTGCTTTCATAGATTGTAAAATCTATGTAAGTGGCTGATTCAAGAGCCTGCTGCTGTAAATTTCACACTGGGATGAATGAATTGTGATCTATAGTAAACCATTTATCTCCTAAATTGCTATTGTCATGGTATTTTATCACTGCAAAAGGAAAAGGAACCGAGATTTTTTTTTTTTTTCTGGAAATTTGGTGTTTAGCTTACTGTAGTGAAGAAATTATTTTTCACAATGTTTTGAAAGAGTGAAAAAAAGACATTAAATTACACACACACACACACACACACACACACACACACAGAGAGAGAGAGAGACAGAGACAGAGACAGAGACAGAGACAGAGACAGAGAGACAGAGAGAGACAGAGAGAGAGAATTAGTTGGGTCCTACCTTGGGGTATTTACTTTCCTGCTCGCTGACCCTTTTAGCCGGCTGTGGCAAGAAGTTGTTTATACCCTTGGCAGCTGCTCTCAGCCCCTGATTTGGGGCTGGGACTTTCCACTACACAGATTTTTCCTGTTTTCCTGATTGGGGATTTTCCCCCTGCTCTATTACTTTTCCATGGCTTTTGCTCTGGTATATAAGATCTCAGTAAAGCCATACTTCATTTTTTTAAGACGAATGACCCGAGTATGTGTTTCTTCTAAATCTCAAAGGCCTACACCTGGTTCTCAGTGTCGTGATGACACAGGTATCATCAAATGGAGGTTCCACCGAGATCGTGAAAGAGAGGACAACTTGAGGATATCGTCCCAGGAACCTGCCAGTGATGAAGGAGGGACTTATTGGGGAAAATCCGCCAGGAAATCCCTTACAGTAAGCAGGATATGGAAGGACCACAGGAACTGAAAGTACGTGCAAAGAAAAATAAAGATTTGGACTAGTGGTGAGTGAACCTTATAAAAAGGGACAAGGTAATAATGGTAAAATGTTTTTGTGTATGTGTTCTTTTAGGGTTATGCTAAAATCTAGAGAAGTGAAGTCAATTCTCATAGATAGCTTTTAGTCTTTGGACCCTGACTAGAGACATTTTACACCCTAGACAAGAGAGAGAATGTGTTTGAGAAAAACAGTCCTCCCAGACTCTCTAGAGATGTTTTGATGAAAGAAGGAAAATGAGCTTAAACTTTTTTGGAGCTCTCCTAGGGACAGAGGGAGGTGGAAGACAACCTGCCTCCTTGCTGGCTCCTATTGGAGAAATGCTCATTTCTGGTTGTGGGTCCTTTACGTAGGATATCTGGGTCCCTTTGGTGGTACACCATCTAGTTCTTTCCCTCTGTCTATTGTCTGTCCTTGGTTCCCCAAACTGTCTATGTATATCAGCCTATGACTGGGTTTTGCTTCTCATTGCTTGAATGATTTGTGTTTCATGTTTAAAAGAAAAATATGGTTAAAACTTTAAATGCTTGATTTAGTTTTAACTCCTTTCAAGAAAGGAACGAATAAATAAAAAGCAGTTTCAATTGGCTTTTGGAGCCCGGCATCTGTAGTTAGGAGCCTAGGTCCTCTGGGGAAGCTCCCCAAGAGACTGGCTAAATGTTTACATTAGCTGATCCTGAGGTGCCAGGAGCTTCACAGCTTCTATAGTAATGGAGCTGATGGCTGTTACCCTTAGATAAATCTCTGACTGTGATTATTGGATTCAAGAGGTGACAAGGTGCTTCTCTTAAAATTACAGCTAGAAAAAGTAAAAATGGTGATTGATCTAAATATTAAAGATATGTGTAGCCACTTCATTTTTTTGTTTCAAATTGGTTTTAAATGTGTCTTATGGTCTACATGCCTTGGTTATAGGTTACTGGCTTTTAAGTTATTGGGTATGGTTAAAAATTTGTAACATTGGTAACATAAAGTTGGCTTAAAACTGATAATTCGGATGGAGTCATTTTAGACAACACGTGGCATGAGCCAACTCAGGGGAAAAGGTTTAAATTGGGATAATATTTTAATATAATTCTTATCATAGAAACCAGACTTATAAAAGAATTTAGAGCAACGTCTCTTTGTTGAGGTATTAGAGCCTGCATCATCGTTGGTTCATATGTACGAATTGGCAGTCAAACTTTAAAGCATGAGGAATGTACTTGGTGTATGGGAAGACTGAGAGATGCTTTGGAGAATAGATGCTTTGTTGGAGGTTGAGTTTTGCTTTCTAAAGTTATGGTTGTGCTCTGTTGTTACAAGGGAAACTTAAAGATTGTGGTTAATTATTGCCAGTGTTACATTGGCTACAGTTTACAGTTCGATCACAGACAGGCTCAGGATTCTAACTCACACATATTTGTAATTAAGAAAAAATCAAACAGGTGGAGATTGTTACAGGATTTATGAAGGGTTCATGAGGCTATGGAACTTATAAGAGCATTACAACTTGATGCTTACTCCAACTGCTATTTCAAGAAATACATATAGAACTATAATAGATTGTTTTTATGCTGTTTCTTTATATCCTGGAAATGTGAAAGATTTTCCTTTAGTGAGCTTGCTTATAATTTTGGAGAGCCCATGAAATGATACCTTTGGAAAGTTTTGCCTCAAGGAATCACTTATGGCCCTACATTATGTAAAAAATTTTTGTCACTGCTTCAATACAAGAAGTTAAGACTTTGAATCTTTCAGTGTATATTATTCATTATATAGACATTTTAATTTTACTACAAGCCTTTTACTCTTGCGACGTGCCTTAAATTTTGGGGAGTAGCTGCTGCTCCAGAAAAGATTCAATATTTCTTCTCAATATGTGAGACATCGGTTATATCCTAATCAAACGGTGGCACAGAAAGTTCAAGATAGTTTATTTTAAATTATTTTTAAAAGCTACTAAGATATGTTAATTGACTAAGACCTCACCTTAAGTTCACCACAGGAGGACTTAAGCCTTTTTTGATATTCCCAAGGGAGATGCAAATTCTAGTTCCCTAGACAATTAACTGAGAAGTGACTGAGTAGCTTTACAGAACCTGATGAAATATACCCTATTCCAAACAGCAATTAAATTGGTTATCTAATGAGAAGGCAACACATGTAATTAGATCACATGTTTATTCTCTTGACTTTCCCCCTGCTTGAACACAGATTCTTGAATTACATGTTGTAGCTGCTGTTTTTAAAATGTCTAAAAAATCAAGCTTTCAATTCATATACTGATACCCAATGTGTAGCTTATGGTTTACAATTGATTAAAATTTTTCCTTTTTTAGATACTGCTAACCCTTGAATTTTAAAATTATTTATGCTAATACTACTTATTTAAAAGAAGTATACTGTTCCTTTATTAGCCATTTAAGAACTCAGACTGGATTGTCTAGATCCTTTAATGAGGACAAAGTCACAATATATTTATATACCAGGCAGATTTGGGGCCGTGTATAGGAACAATTAGATAATCTAATTCTTTATATCATCAAAATTGTATTACTATTAGCTAGAGACAGTAATCTGGTATTTCTAGATTTATTTGTGACTACTGACACTTTTTCAGACTTTCTGTTTGCAACTGCTTTAACAGGAGAAGCAACTAAAAATGTAATTAGGATTACATACTTTACAAGGAGTGGGGACAGCTACAGCTCCTCAAAATGTAGTAAAATACTTAAATGGAAAGATGAGGAAGAACATGTGGGATTATTTTATCATCGATAATATTCCTGTTAATCTATGGGGAAGGGATGTTCTTCATGATATGCGAGCTATATGACTACCCAACCTGCTCAAAGAATGATTATTTTACTTTATGATCAAGAACAGGTAATTAATTTGATTAGAACTTTTGATGATTGGTCCATTTTTTCATGATTCACTACTAGTCAATTTGAAAATTTGTCAGTTTTTTAAGTTACACCCTGTGATCTTTCCCTCTATAGTAAAAATTAATCCTTTAAGTAAGGCTAGATTAGTTTTTCAATCATGGTTCTTCTAAGGAATATACTGTGGTCCTTTCACAGGGCAAGGTGGAGAGATTGATGTTTGATTCTGTCTCGGTAAAGTTGGCTGAATTAAAGACCCTTCTATTGGTGCTACCTTTGTTTCCTGAAGAGCCCTGCAATATTTATACAGATAGTGTTTATGTATCTAATAGTATTTTACCTTTGGAAACTGCTGTATATGTTGCTCCTGTATCCCGCATTTGTTCTTTTCTTGTGCAAGTACAGGCATTATTGTGGCAATGCAGAGAGCCTAATTATGTAGGGCATATCAGAGTTCTTTCTGAAATGTCTGGCCCCTTGGCAGAAGGTAATGCTGATGCTGATTTTTATACTAGGCTACAATTTGTAGCTATAGCTCATGATTCTTATGATTTAGCCCTTCAATGACATAGAAAATTTCATATAAATTCACAATCTTTAAGACACTGTACAAGATGCACCAAGGAGCAAGCTGTTCAGAGAATTACTCAATGTCCCTCGTGTGCTCCCAATTAAGGAGAATAAAAATTTTCTTAAATCTGCACCATGCGTGTTGGCACCCTTTTTCCTTTTTTGGTTTGGAATGGGACTGAGGCAGTGTCAAGGGAGGAGATTCTCAATTGTTCTTCTAGGTCCTGTCTACTGACCAATTGCTGGAAACAGGAAAATTTTGCATTGATTCCTTGGGTTCCTGGTGTGATCCCCATGATTCTGGAGGATGATGGCTGATTCCCAGTGGTACTGTACAGGCATAAAAGAGACTTTGGTATTACTGCAACAGTCATTGCGAGCATTGCCATGGCAGCCTCTGCTACTGAAGTGGCAGGTGTAGTCATATCTCAATCGGCAGCTGTCGCTGGAATTGTGGATCCATTTTCTGGAGAGGTCGACTCAGCATTGCTCAGATTCAGTTGGGCATTCTTAATCTCAACCAACAAATTGCTTTCCTGCAGGAGCAATTGGATTTCCTCTGAGAAACTCATGTTATATCTTGTTCTACCTTTTATCATTCTGTGTATGTAACCCCTGTTGTGGTCCTTAATAGCAGCAAGGATGTTGGGGATTTACATGCCTATCTTGCTGGACCATGGAATTATACCTTTGTAAATATTCAAAAGATTAATGAAACCAGGGTAACACCTCTTGCTGGGGATAGTCTCCTTGAAGGTCTGAAATATGCTAGATGTCTCATTAAAGAATGGTCTGGATCCATCATTCTGGGGTTGCTCACTCTTGGAGTGGCTGCCTTTGGGCCTGGTTTGCTCTGCCATTTCAAGCACCAAGAGGTCCAGTCTCAGGCTGTTACCCAACAAATTTTGCTTTTATTGGCCGGGAATGATCTATCGGCCCAAATTTGGCTCAGTTTGTACAACAACTAGTTAGCCAAAGATGGGCAACTGTCTGGGACCATACTCAACTAAGATAGAAGCCATGAGGACTGGCAGGGCATTCAGAGATGGGTAAGAGTATTGGAACCCCAGATTGATCCTAAGACAGGCACTATTTACAAAATAAAAGAGGGGGAATTGTCGGGCCCTACCTTGGGGTGTTTCCCTTCCGCCTGGCTGAGCCTTTCAACCTGCTATGGCAAGAAGTTGTTTACACCCTTGGCAACTGCTCTTGGCCCCTGATTTGGGGCCCGGACTTGCCATGGCACAGATTTTTCCTGGTTGGGGATTTTCTACCTGCTCTAGGAATTTTCGATGGCTTTTGCCTCTGGTATATAAGGAGATTTCAGTAAAGCCCAGACTGCATTCTCTTAGGACCAATGACCCAAGTATGTGTTCTTAGTGTCATGACAACACAGGCATCATCATCATATATATATATATATATATATATATATATATATATATATATATATATATATATATATAGAGAGAGAGAGAGAGAGAGAGAGGTATGCACACATTCACATTCACCCCTCACATACAAGCACAAACACACAGGCACACATGCACACACTTTATATTTCCAGTAAATTTTCTTAGTTTTGTAATGTTCATCATCCTCAATTGAACAAAAGATTAAGGCTAATCATTTTAGTTTCCAAGAACAACTAGCTTCAGATAGATCCCTCAGTGTTTCGAAAAGTAAATGGCCAACTTAGTCAACTATGGTCGCAAAACCATCCTCAATAGATGAGGAAAAAGCAAATCTTTCCATGATATAAACACTGCATATAACTATATAATCAGCAAAGCAACCCTTCACAGCTTTGAAGAAAAAGAGTTTTCGAGGTATAAATAACTTTAACTTAGTATACAAGCCAAACTTAAGGAATATATCTTAAGCAGTATTTGAGGCTGGGCAGAGAAAGGTGGAGAGTCAAAAGACTAGAAAGAAATATAAAGTTACAACTGCTAAAGCACATAGTAAAACTAAGAACAGAAACACGAACACCAACTACCAACAATAGCATATACCTTTCAATAATATCTTCAAATATAAAGTCATAATTTTCCAATAAAAAGACACACAATACCCAAAAAATTAATAAAAATATGTTTCTCATATGCCAGAATAGCATGTTCAGTTTTAAGATATTTATTAGATTTATTACATTAAAAGAGTAGACAAATGGATTATTGAGAGTGTGAGCTAATCTTCCTTTCCATACCCCATGATTTTACATGTGTTCTGTCCTGCTCTTTGGAACCTGGGGTGATGTTATTTTCATATATCTTTTGTTCTGCTTATAAAAATGTAGTCTTTCTACAAATAGAGTTAGATGATGTAGATAAGAAAACATGAGTTCAAATCTTCCTTGTTAGCACCATAAAATTTCTTATCCAAAGTAATTATTAAATGTTTATTTGTAATTGAGGATAACACCTTAAATTACTCCTAATTGGGTATTGATAAGTAGAGGTGCTTGGAATCTCTCTAAATGAGTTAAACATAGAGTCATACATATGGGGTTTTTTTGTTTGTTTTTTTGTTTGTTTTTGCCACAGCATATTATGTACAGACTCTTGTAAATCTTACAAATTTTTATACAGAGTCCTGATACTTATAAAATAAAATTACAAGTAAGAGGAAATGTTAGTGGCAACCGATGAGATATACCAACCATCAAATAATGGTATGTGCACATATAGGCATATTTCTTAATCTTGTCTGTTGGTAGCATCTCAGAGAAAACAACATTGGATGAGTAATGCATAACTGATGGAAACTACTGGTTTTTAATTGTGAAAATGCTGGGTTACCCGAAGATACAAAAAACAAAGTAAGTACGATAAAAATTTATTTCCATTATCTTGTAAAACCCATCTTTCTTTGCTTCAGAAACAATATAGACACCTAAATCTTCTCTCAATTTCCCTATGTCAGTTTTCATATCTCATGATATTGATTGGATGAACAGACATTGTTTTACTCATTGATGGTTTATTTTATTGGGGAGAATGATTTGTTTTTGGTGGTGTTGGTAGTGTGTAACTGTTTTCATCAAGAAAATGCTATTCACAGAGACATTCAGAGGTCACCTGACTGAGGTGATAGACAACCATGATGTGACATTATCTTTCTAGGGTTTCCATTTCAAAGAAATGAGATATAGGGCCCAGGTGATGTCAGTAGGTGGCAGTAGCACTTTTCTTTGTTTTGGGAAGATTATGTGCATGTCAGATTTAACAGTGGCCCTTTCCATCCTGTATATATTCAGCTCACTTGAGAAGGAAGATGTAGGAGTGCAGAAGGGCAGAGAAGTGAAGAAATCTTGATGTCTTAATCCCTTACCCACAGAACTAGCCTGACACTCGCAAGGATGTATTGCTTTCTGGTTCTTTTTTTTTCATTAGTTTCAAGGATGTGGGACACTGTTCCACTGGCTATAAAAAAAAGATAAAATTTTATATTAAGAGAAATAATATAAGCCCACATCAAATAATCAAAAGACTTGAGATTTCAATGGAGAAGGGAAAATGTTTTGCTAATGAACTATGAATGTATAGTGGGGTTTCTTTGTTTTTTTTATTTCTTTGTTTCTTTGTTTCTTTTTTCTTTCTATTGTTTTGTGTATATGTAACTCTAAAAGTTAAGTTTCACAATATCAACTCCACATATTCATTTATAACTATGTACTCCTCTCAAGCAAATCCTTTTTCCTATTTGGTGAGGTCTCAATTTACAGCCTGCATTGAGCCAATAAAAGGAAGTCTGTAAAACAATCATAAAAAAGAAAATGAAAGCAATGTCATACAATTATGTCATAGTATGACTAGCAGTTGGATTTGTTATTCACGTTAGCAATTTGATGTCGTTATTGTTTTATCCTTCTTTATACTTTAGTGACAAACTTGGTTATCCTGGAACTTACTATATTGACTTGATTGGCTTGATAAATGAAGATATTTTCTCCCTTGGATCATGGGTATGCACCTCTTTAACTGCCTCAGATGGTTCTCTTCTTTCCCACTAGTCTATAAAGGGTATCTTTTGCTCATTGCCATCTTAAGGTGTTCTCTATATAACAAGATTTTTGCATGACCTTCATTTCTCCACTTCCTTATTCTGTTCCCAGTTACACATAACTTTCTACACTTTTTTCAGTCGTATCAATAATTATATTTGCATATTTTTAATATGTATGGGAAAATTACAGGTGTTTGTAGACATTATATCCCTTATGAGATGGAAAGTTCTTTATTTTGATTCTATTTTAGTATCTAATTTCAAAAATCACTTAGTTTGGGCAAGTACATATAGCATACAACTTGTGATTATTGCTGGGTATCAGTTTTAGATAACTTATCACAACATAAGCCTAAAAACATGCTGTCATTACATCATAATGATAACAGAAGCTAGTGAGGTGGTTTATTGGGTGAAAGTACTTACTGTTAAGTTTGGAGACCTGAGTTCCGTAACTGAGACCAACAGTGTAGAAGGAGAGAATCGACTCCTGTAAATTGTTCTTGATCTCTACAACAGACCGTGACATTTTGCACATGTGCATGAATGCATGCACACACACACACACACACACACACACACACACACACACACACACTCACTCACAGACAAATAATGTGTTATTGTTTTTATTTTAATTTAAGACATCTGAATGATTTATTTTCCTAACCAAAAGATATACAATAATGTCTTTGTTTATGTGTTTACATAAATCTAACATTGACAGTTTCTATTTAAAATTGCTAAAGTGTGGTTGACATTTAAAAGTAAATATTCCTTAGTTTTTCCACAAAATCAAATGGCATTGTCTTAAAATAACTGTTTATTTAGATTCGGTGCCTTATGACAATAAACCTGTTAATTGTGGCCTAAAAAAAAATCCTAAATTTGAGGATTTCTGGGCTACACAGTTAGGCAATGTCTTAGAAATAAATAATTATTAATAGTATAAATTTCAGAAAAGTTGTAGTACCTCTTTAGTGTGTTTATAATGCCATTGTTTTAACTGCTAATAATAAATAACATTAACTACATGCAGAATTTAGATTACATATAAAGACAACATCTTGATGGAATCTTAATGACAGAAGGGAAACATAAATATTAATTAACTTAGCTATCATACTGTTTAAGAGTAGACTGTATAAACTGCTAAAAAAAGGTGTTAATCATTCCTAATGTACAATGTGACACAAAGTCGAGGTAGAAAATGTAATAATAAAGAGTAATATTAATATTAAAAGTTAGAAATGTTTTATTCACATTTTAAACAATGTTATTTCAAGCATTATATGTCACATATTTACATGCAATTAATTGTGTATAAAAATATCTAGTAAAGAAACCTCATTAACAATTTGGCTTCAAAGTCTAAATATAAATATAGGCAGTTACTATGTTCCTGATAGTGACTCTTGTTTCTTGTGTTCTTATTAAAATTCACTCGATATAAATATCAAGAATGTTTAAGTAATCTTCCATGGTAGAGTTTGCAAAACTACTTGTCTTTAACATTAGAATCTTTCTGCTTTACCAAAATATTTTGCTTCTTATAACAGATAATATAACTAAAATTTCTTGCATAATTTTAAAATTAGAGATAAATACAAATAAAATTATTATTCAATTCTGTATACTATTTATTTTTCATTTTAATTGGTATCTCATAATTGGACAAAATTATGGATGTCATTATTACATATCACAGATGCATGTACTCTACTATAACCATTTTAGCCCCTGCTCCTGGTTTTCTCTTTTTTCTTTCTTTCTTTCTTTTTTTTTTTTTTTTTTTCAGAGCTGAGGACCAACCAGGGCCTTGTGCTTGCTAGGCAAGTGCTCTACCACTGAGCTAAATCCCCAGCCCCCCTTGCTCCTGGTTTTATCTTTCTTTTTCTTCTCCTTTAATTACTATTGTTACATACATGCTTCTGTGTAAATATATAAATACAACCTGCTGAGCTATTTAGTGTTGCTTCTATGTATATCAATGGTAGCATAGGTATTAGATGACTAAATTGAGGTCTTAGCCCTGGAGAAGGCTAATTCTCAGTAGATATTAACTGCCTCTAGGGGTCTGAGGATATGAGGAATTTTCCCCCAGGAATGTTCCCAGGTTAACTGCTATTGTCATTATGCTTGTTTAGTTTAGGACACTGTATTTTTGAAATTTCATCAGTGCAGCTTTCCTGTACTATGTACAGAGCATGATCTCACAACTGGTTATTATGTTAGCCCTTCTCTTGTCAGCGAAGCTCCCTATGGCTTAGGTATACTTGTATTGTAGATATATACCAGTGTAGGTGGTCAGGCTACAATCACAGTCATTTGTTCTTTACATTGTGACCTGTTGTAGCTTTACTTAGTATTGTTTGTCTGCTACAAAAAGAAGCTTCTTTTGATCTGTTGTAAGAGCGACATTTGTATTTGGGTATAATAAGTAGACTACAGTAAAGAGATGGAGGGGGGAAGTTTAAATAACACTAATGATGTTTGAAAAATGTATAAGGGATTATGTTATCTTAAATTCCTCTGTGTGTGTGTGTGTGTGTGTATGTATGTATGTATGTATATATGTATGTATATGTGTCTTTGCATTGATATAATTGGTCTATCCATTTAAAATGAGATATATTTTGGTAATTTTACATAAAAGTTATTGGTTTTTTCCTTAAGACAAGGTCTCATTATGTAACTATGTGGATGTCCTATAATTCACCAGGCTCCCTTGAATTCAAATAGATCAGCCTGCCCATGCTGTTTGAGTGATGGAATTAAAAGTGTTCACCACTATGAGAGGCATGTATTTTTATACAAAAATTTTAATAGATAAAATTATTAAATTGCTTAACCTGGAATTGTGATTTAGATCAGTGGACAGAGTGTTTGCCCTGTTTATACAAGAACATGTTTAATCCCCAACATTACATAGAATATGCATGGTGGTGAAATTCCAGTACTCTTGGAGGTAAAGGCATAATGTGTCATCATTGCCACATTAAATCTTATGAGCATACACATACACACATATTTAAATTTTAAAAAGCCTTAAGAGCAGTGATATGCAAGTTTACTAAACTGAAATGAAGTAAAAATAAATACACAGAGTAAAAATTTAAGAGTGGTTGGAAACAATGAAAATGTAACAAATTGTCAATTAATTCAAAGAATGACTCTGCTACAGAGAAAAACGGAACTGCCTTCCCACATGAAAGTGAAAGGGAAAATCGGTTTGGGTATGGGGAATTCTTCTTTCAAGAGCCAGGAATGAGATGCAGGTTTAAGAAGTTGGAAGAATGTAGACACAATGGGCTATTTTACTTTTGTGTCCCCAATAAACAAGGATGCAAAATAAGGAAATGTTAGGCTTGAACAAATGACATTAGCAAATAGAGTTCAATGGGGTCACCAGAATGTAACTTACATTTCTAATAGTTTTGTGTGGAAAATGTATGGGAAAAAATTAATTGGGTCAACATGAGGAAATATTGACTAAGAAAAAGAATGCAATATGTGAGATATGTGATTCATCGCTCCAGTTGCTGAATATAAATCTAAGCAGGACAATTGTTAAGCACTTTGCAGTACATAGGGATAGATGATGCTTTACAAATGATGAAAGCCATAGCTGTGCATTGTAATCGCTGACAGCTGACAGATAAAAGGATAAAAAAGAAACTAATTCTACACTGATCTGTGACATATTGGGATCCCTCCATGAAACAGATTTTCTTGTAGGGTGTACTTCAGGAAGTGTTCTTGGATAATTTTTTGAATAAGGAACTAGGTAATTCAAGAAAGGAAATACGGGAGCATAATGAGCTGGGGAAGCAAGCTTAGAACATTATCCTTTATAATGGCTGGTGAGAAATCATCCAGGAGCAATGCTAAAGCAGGAAGTCCTGATAAACGTAAAGCAAGGAATACACAAGTTGGGCTTCACAATGAAAATACCTGCAATATGGACATGTGAGAAATGGAGTTGTTTCTTGCAAGGGCATCTAAGCATGAATCATAATCCCAAATGTAACTTCCTTCTACTGTGGGTTCTATACTACTTCCTCTTCATTCCTGTGGCCTCCCTTCCAGAGGTGTTTTCCTAGTGAACTTTCAAAATACTCCACTTTTCTGTTTCTGCTGCAGTTGCTAATATCACAACAGGATGGGTAACAACTGAGACATTTGTTATTGTTCTTTCCATTTTTCCTTTTTTTTTTTTTTTTTTACACAATTTAAAGAACTCCTTTACTGAGTCTGGAACTCACTGTATACAGCCCATGATGGCCTCAAATCCATGGTAACTCTACAGCTGCAGGAAGTAACCACCACATCATCTTGCTAGTCATTCTTGATTCTTTTCATTTTTTACATATAACACAGATGTCACACCCAAGGGTCCTAATATTTCAAGTTAGAAAAAGAAAAGAAAAAAAAAAAGCCCAGACAAAGCATTTATAAGTCAAACAAACAAACAAGCACAGTTTATTTTGTGTTTGTGATTTAATTCATGAGATGAGGCATAGACCTACAGGTGGTCTGTATATCCAGTGAGACTGTTAGAGAATACTAATTTTTCATTTGCATGTGATGATCTGTTGGAGGTAGCATCTGGTTTAGCAGTGGGGTCTTGAGTCCACCTCCACTCTCAGCATTGGGAATCCATCAGGCCCAGACCTGTCTATGCAGGGCCTATGCATATGCTTCTATGCCTGCAATTCACGAGCATCAGTCCAACTATGTTTGGAAGGGCTTGTTCCTTTGGTGATACCTTCATAATGACTGCTAGATTCTCACAATCAGCATCAGCTATTTTACTTGAGTGGCGCTGCTATTATGGATTTTTAAAAAATTATTTACAGGTCAAATATTATACCCCATTCCCAGTTTTCCCTCCATAACCCCCCTGTCCTTTCACCCCTGCCTCTATGAAGGTGCTCTACCACCTACCTACCAATTCCATTTCAGCACCTTAGCATTCCACTATGCTGGGTACAGGACCAAGGGGCTCCCCTCCCGCTGATGCCAGATATTGCCATCCTCTGTTGTTTTAGTCCCTGGGAGCTTTGGAGGAGTGGCATTGGTTAGTTGATATTACTGTTCTTTCTATGGGGTTGGAATCCCCTTAGTTCCTTCAGATCTTCCCCAACTCCTCCATTTGTGTCTCAAACTTAGTCAGATGGCTGGCTGTGAGCATCCACATCTGTATTGGTCAGGCTCTGGCAGAGCCTCTCAGGGGACAGCCATACCAGGCTCCTGTCAGCAAGTGCTTCTTGGCATCATCTTGCCATTTGGGGTTGGATGGATACTGAAGTAAATAACTTCCTTGGAAACTTATAGCCTTTCTCCTATTATGCCTTTAGTGTAGGCATCAAGTTAACTTAGTAAGGTATTATGTAGGTTCAGGCGCAGGGGCAGGTGCTTGTTTTGTGGTTTTCTTTTCTTGTGGATGAGACTAATTCTTCAAGATATTTTTGTTTTCCCTGTTGCTCTTTCAGAGAAGTGTCCAAATGTAAACTTAAAGTCTTCTCTTTGTCCTCTGTTAATGAACTGTTGTTTATAATTAGTTCTTCTTTCCTTGCTCTTCTTCTATCCAGGAGCAAAATCCTGTTGCTTGTTTTTCTAATTTTTCTCCAGTCTGACTGGGTATCAGTTATGGTTATGGTCCTGAACAAAACACCAATGGCTTATGCTCTAAGATCAAGAATCAACAAATGGGATCTCATAAATCTACAAAGCTTCTGCAAGGCAAAGGACAAAATGGCAACCAACAGACTGAGAAAAGATTTTTACCAATCCTACAATGGATAGAGGGTTTGTATCCAAAATATACAAAGAATTCACAAAGTTAGACTGCAGGGAGAAAAATAACCCTATTAAAAATGGGGTTCAGAGCTAAACAAATAATTCACAGCTGAGGAATGTCAAATGGCTGAAAAGCACCTAAAGAAATGTTCAACATCTTTGGTCATAAGGGAAATGCAAATCAAAACAACCCCGAAATTCCACCTCACACCAGTCAGAAAGTCTTAGATCAAAAACTCCGGCGACAGCAGATGCTGGCGAAGATATGGAGAAAGAGGAACACTCCTCCATTGTTGGTGGGATTGCAGACTGGTACAACCATTCTGGAAATTATTCTGGAGGTTCCTCAGAAAATTATACATTGCACTACCTGAGGATCTAGCTATACCTCCCTTGGGCATATACCCTAAAGATCCTCCAACATATAACAATGACACATGCTCTACTATGTTCATAGCAGCCTTATTTATAATAGCCAGAAGCTGGAAAGAACCCAGATGCCCTTCAACAGAGGACTGGATACAGAAAATGTGGTACATCTACAAAATGGAATACTACTCAGCTATCAAAAACAATGACTTTATGAAATTCATAGGCAAATGGATGGAACTGGAAAATATCATCCTGAGTGAGGTAACCCAATCATAGAAAAACACAAATGGTATGCACTCATCGATAAGTGGATATTAGCCCAAATGTTCGAATTGCCCTAGATGCACAGAACACATGAAACTCAAGAAGGATGACCAAAATGGGAATGTTTCACTCCTTTAAAAGGGGAACAAGAATATTCTTGGGAGAGGATAGGGAGGCAACGTTTAGAACAGAGGCTGAAGGAACGCCCATTCATAGCCTGCCCCACATGTGGCCCATACATATACAGCCACCAAACTAGATAGGATGGATGAAGCAAAGAAGTGCAGGCTGACAGGAAATGTGGTAGTTCTGTCCTGAGAGACACAGCCAGAATATAACAAATACATATGCGATTGCCAGCAGCAAACCACTGAACTGAGAACAGAACCCCCGTTGAAGGAATCAGAGAAAGGACTGATTGAGACCCCATATGAACAAGAATGCCAACCAACCAGAACTTCCAGGGACTAAGCCATTATCCAAATGCATAGGTAGCAATGAATAGCCTAGTAAGGGCACCAGTGGAAGCACCTTGCTCCTGCCAAGGCTGGACCCCCAGTGAACGGGATTCTTGTGGGGAGTGTGGTAATGGGGGGAGGATGGGAGGTGAACACACATATAGTAAGGGAGGGGGCGGGGTTAGCCGGATGTTGGCCTGGAAACCGGGAAAGGGAATAACATTTGGAATGTAAATAAAAATACCCAATTTAATACATATGGAAAACAAAACAACAAAACAAAACAAAAAAAAATCTCTAAAACATGACATCATTTTAGTCACCAACAATGATTCAATGTGAGCAAATAGTGAAGTATTCCCTTCCTAAAACCAATTTTCTTTTCTTTTACTTACCTCAGGTGGAGTGGAATATTACTAACCTCAGAATACACATTGCATCCTTCCATTTCCTGATTTTGTCTTCTGTCTTAGAAGTGAGGACTGATTAGGAGGCAGCTTTCAGTTTTTATACATTTACTCTATATCATCCACAGAGTCTACTTCAATAAAATATGTCTTGTTAGAACTAGTCTGATCTCTCCAGTAACCAACTCGTAGGATATATATATATATATATATATATATATATATATATATATAGAGAGAGAGAGAGAGAGAGAGAGAGAGAGAAAGCAAAAATTGGAATTCTAAAGTTGCTTTGGTCTTGGCAGATATTTTTACCATTTATCCCCTCATCATCAGCTTTTTCCAATATTTCAACTATGTGGGTTATGTCTGACTTGCATGCACATGCACAAGTCTATTTTTTCCTTATACAAGTCATGCACTTGTGTTACTCTTTTATTCCATAATTATAGTTATGCCTTGATTTTGAACATACTAACAGCACATCTTGAGTTACACTTAATCTGAGCATATGAATTTTATGATGAATGTTTCATTTTAAATTTAGATTTTATCATCATCATCCTCATCATTAAATTATTTTATGCTATTCACATGTGCAAATGCAGAAAGAGTCACATCTTATTGCCTATGTGGAGGCAAGAACACAGTAATCTGTTTTTTCCTTTCACCTTGGGATCTAAGCGCGAAATTCAAATGAAGTTTGCACAGCAAGCTCTTTCTCTGATGCACCTCTGCCAACCTAGAAGCTAGGGTGTATTTTTGAATAGCTACATCAGTAGTGCCAAACTTACATTAAATTAGTAACTCATTGCTCCTATTTTTCATACTTTTACACATTTTTTTACAATTGACTACTATATACTCCTCAGAGAAAAAAGGTCACATGACTGATTCCCCCAAATGCTGGCACAGATGAAGCGTGTTATGGTTAGTGTTATCTATCACCAGAGCACTGGGCCTCTGAGCATGCTTGTTAGAGATGATCTCGATTACATTAATAGCTGTGGCAATAACTAGCCTACAAATGGGTGTCATCATGATATTGGCTATGGTTCCAGACTAAATAAAAAGAGAAAGTACTAGCTTAGCTCTCATATTCAAACTCTCTGTTTTCTGACTGTGGCTAGGAGGCAGGACGTATCCCTCTCTGATCTTGGTAACTTTCCTATGATGATAGAATATATCCTGGGAGTAGGAGCCAAATATAGCTTTCCCCATTTAGCTGTGTTTATTCAAGTATTCAATATATATATATATATATATATATATATATATATATATGTTCAGCAAGGTAAGAAGAAACCCAATCGAGAGGAATAAGAAACTTTTAATTATTGGTAGAAATATCGAATGTTGGCAACTTAGGATTCAATTTTAATAGAATGTGAAATACTTCCAGCCAGGGTTTCAATATTCACTCTTCCTCAAAATTATCCCAGTGAGTCAGAACATGAGATTGCAGCAAAACTTCAACACAAATATTTATAACTGCATTATTCATAATTTCTAAATTAAGCAGTGATCAAGATATCCTTGAGATATATTCAAGCTATGAAAACCATCAACATGCAAAACATATCATGTCATCCTTGGAAGAAAAAAAGGGTTTTAAAGGCACAATGTTGGGAAAAATAGGCCAAAGTACAGTGACACATGTGTCCAATTACAACCATATCACACTGTGAAAAACAAAACTATGGAATCCATAAAACCATCAATGACCACTAAGAGACTGAATGGGCTGTGTAACCAACTGGAGAGCAAAGGAAGCATATGTTGCATGACACTGTACATGAGTTTGTCCAAATCCAAAGAATTATCAACACAATGACTGGCGCTTAACTTAATCTATGATAGGAAATTATAATAAAGTCAATGTTGCTTTTCTTTCTTTGTTTTTTTTTTTAATTAAAAACCTTGCTTGAGTAGTTGGCAGAGTCACTATTTGTGAAAAAGAGATCTGAGAGCCATCAGTACTTATGTCATAAGTTTGTTTAAATTTAAAACTTTTCTAAAGATGAACTCATTAAAGAATAGAAGAAAGAAGAACGTTTTGTTTTAAAATGTTATTGGGCTCCGCTGTAATGTGCTGTGGAGGGGTGGCATGGATATCTGACTGCACCTCCTCTCAAGTTTAGGGATGAAAGGCATCCAGCACCACAACAGGGAGTTAAAATATTGTCAATGGGGACTTATTTCATTCAAATGTATACATTGGAGCTAGTGGATCAAGGCAAAGATTTTAGGTGAATATTCTTTGGTCTAATTACATGGCTGTTCATGCTATGTGTGTCTCTCCAATATTCATCATTAGCAGCTCATATTAGAGGTGGCATTTCTATCAAGGAATTTACAAGGCCATTCTCTTATGTTTCCTCTTTCATTACATAGGCCATACAATTATCTCAATATCTGTACAAGATGGTGCAGCATCTTTTTTTATTATTAATCATTTTATTTGTTTAAATTTCAAATGGTATCCCCCTTCCTCATTACATCTCCACAACTCCCATCAGATTACCCCTTTCTCCCTTCCCCTTTGCCCCTGTGAGGGTGCTTTTCCACCCACTCATCCATTCCCTGTTCACCACTCCAGCATCTCCCTATGATGGAGCATCAAACCTCCACAGGAGCAAGGGCTTCCCCTGCCATTGATGTCACTTAAGGCCATCCTCTGCTACATATGTATCTGGAGCCATGGGTCCCTCCATGTGTACTCTTTGTTTGGTGGTTTAGTCTCTGGGAGCTCTGGGTAGTCCAGATAGTTGATATTGTTCTTACTATTGGGTTGCAATCTCCTTCAGCTCCTTCTATCTGTATTTCTCTAGCTCTTGCATTGAGGTCCCTGGGCTCAGTCCAATGGTTTGCTGTATCTGTATCTGTATTGCTCAGGTGCCCGCAAATTCTCTGGGAACAGCCATGATAGACTCCTGTTATCAAGTGATTCTTGGCATCCCCAATGGTGTCTGGTGTCTACAGATGGGATAGACCTCTAGGTAGGGCAGTCTCTGGATGGCCTTTTCTTCAGTCTCTGCTCCACCTTTATACTTTGATATAATTTCATATAAGCTTGCTGCATACTACTAGTGTTTTTAATCAAAACTTGAAATAGAATCAATGCATGATCATATTTATATTACTTAATTTATTTTTACTGATGGATGATAACTATTAGTAGAAATCATGATACAATTACAGTAAATAAAAATATTGAGAGACGGAGAATAAAATAATGTTATAGCAATAACACAAGGCCCATAAGAAATTAGGCTATTGACTGCACATTTGTAAATTTATTTTAACTCTATGTGTATTTTTGCTAGGACTTTACTGTTCATTTATTCAACAGAGAGATGTAAGCTAAATGACTGATTCATGAATAGATGTAGTTGTTCTTCATTTTGGCTTTACTATACTTACATATTTATTATTAATTTATTTATTATGAAATCAATTATTATTTAGTATTAAAACTTTAATATATGTATGATGATGAAATAAACTCCAGTTAGTATTTGTTTTCTTCATACCAAATTAAACTGCAATAAATAGTAGCTAAATTCCAATTATCGAAAATGACTGTGTATTTTACTGTAAGCAACTTTGTCTTCTACGACCAAGAAATCATCATGTTGTTCCTAATACATAGGAAGCACCATTTTATTAATTGGCAGTGCTAGTCTTTACGAATTGCTACTCAGCAAACTACAGGTATCAGGTTATCAACCAATTACTTACATTTTGCAAAATCAATTGTATCATAATTTCAATACCTTGTTACTAGTCTCCACAGAAAATTAAGATTATTTTCTTTTGAACATTTCTTAGAGATATACAATAGTTTACAGCATAACACATGGATTTATTTTTAAAAATATATTTCAATAATTTGCATAAAATAGATCTGTCAATAATTTTTAAAAATATTAAGAGAAGTTAGGGACTTTTAAAACTTGAGCTCAAGAATTACCACAAAAATGATTCATCTGAGTTCTTTGAGTACTTCCTAATTTATATAGTTTTGAAGGTATAATAATCAAATATATTAAAGCATTTTGATAACTGAAGATTTTATAAATTTTCCAGTTATGAAACTATTTCTAATTATCCTTGTGTTTACTTGCTCAAATAACATTTTAAAATTTTCCTAAAAATATCTTGTATTCAGCCAATTTCCTAAAGTTATGTAGGTGATTACTTTTCCAAAACCATTGACAGGATCTTTTGAATATAATGATATACTCAGATCCTGCTAATATATATATATATATATATATATATATATATATATATATATATATATATGGTCAGGAAAGCATGGACACATGGAATAAGCATATGGATGTACATTGAAACTCATTACAACCAAAAAATATATCAGAATATTTCACTGCTGTTTGTCTCCTGCTTTTACCCAGCAGTTTCCCAACTTTGCAAAACTATTACAGACAGTGAAAGAAGATTTTATCCTTTTCTACCCTTGTATATCATTTGGTAATGGGTAAGGCTTTCTAGAGTATAGAAATTAATTAAAGATTCATTCCATGTTTCTAGAAAAAAAGCATATTATTATGTAGTCTCAAGGATATTATTTAGAGAGTTGTAGTAAAGTTAATAGAATTATAAATCTATGTTTTATTCATATGTATATTATGTCTGTTCACTTGGATTTGAGTAATTTTTCAGGATACATCCCTTGAGATGCTAAGGCTGATTCTCTTAGCATCCATTAATGACTTACAGCTCTTCTTCTAAGGGTGGAGCTTTGGGAGTTTTTCTCTTTCATGTTGACATGTCAAGTAGAATACCCATTCTTCAGTAGGTGACTACTGAAGAGTTGTTAGGAATAGACACAGCTTTGCTACAGCATACAGAAGTTACTGTCTTGAAAATATGCCTCGGTTTGTCCTCTATCTTTTTAGTGCTTCCTCCCTTGCTTCCCTAATTATCCCTTAGTCATAGTGTTGCAGTATTCTTGTAAATATATCAATAGAGGTTAGACAACCCATGATTATTGTTATTTCTTTCCATTTTATCAGTCGTGACTTCCTGTAGTGGTATCTGGTAAGAAAAATGCTTCTCTGACTTCTCTGATAAGGGATGAAGGCTAGTCTTCTCCATGATTATAAGAGACATCCTGAGTTTTTCAGGCAAATGGATGGAACTAGAAAATGTCATCCTGAGTAAGCTAACCCAGAACCTAAAAGACATGCATGGTATGTTCTCACTTATAAGTGGATATTAGACAAAAAAAGGGTACAGAATACCTAAGATATAGTCCAGAGAACTCAGAAAAAGGTCAAAAAGCTCAAGGGCCCAAGAAAGATGCCTCAGTTCCAATTAGGAGGGAGAAGAAAACAACCACCAAGGGATAGGAAGGGACAGGGGGTGGAAAGAGAATAGGGGTGTGGGAGAGAGCAACAGGATCTGGTATTGGGTGGGGGAAAAGGCATGAAGTCCTGAGGGTCAGCAGAAAGAATAGAAACAGGTGACCTTAGCAGGAAGGAAGTTGGGAAAACGCTCTAGAATTTACCAGAGACTTGGGAAGTGAGAGACTCTCAGAACTGAAAGAGGGGTGGATTTTAGATGAAAGGCCCTAAAGTGAGGAGAGGGAACTTATTGAATCCACCTCCAGCAGTAACACAGGCACCAAGTGAGAGATGGGGTTGCTATCCCACAGCCCAATCTCTGATGCATATTTCTCCCTGTCTGAAAGAAATGCAGGGATGGAAATGGAAAGGAGCCTGAGGAAAAGAAGGTCCAGTGACAGGCCCAAGGTAGGCTCCAGCTCAAGAGGAGGCTCTAAGACCTGCACCTTTACTGAGGCTATGAGGCGTTCACAGAAAGGAACCTACCATGGCTGCTCTCAACAAGCAACTCAGAGTCAACAAGCAACTCAGAGTCAGATGCAGATATGTGCACCCAACTAAGGAACAGAAGGTGCATCACTTCTCGGCCTTTTGGCTAAGATCAAGTGTAGGAACAGAAGCTGCTGATCCCTCTGGTTGAAATATGGAAAAGCTGGAGGAAGCTATGGAGGAGGCAACCCTGTAAGAGGACCAGCAGTGTCAATTAACCTGGACCCCTGAGATTGCTCAAGCACTGTATCACCAATCAGGCAGCATCCACCAGCTGAATTGAGGAACCCAACACATATACAGCAGAGGAGTACTGGGTCTGGGTTCAGTCAGAGAAGATGCACCTAACCCTCAAGAGACTGGAGGCCCCAGAATTTTAGAGGTCTAGTGGGGTGGAGACATCGGGGGCAGGGAGAGTGTGGGACATGGGGGGAGAGCGGAGATATGGGATATGAAACCCTCAGGTGGTGGGGGAGGGGAATAAAATCTGGAGTGTAAAAATAAATAAATATGTTTTTTTAAAAGCGCAATTATTTAGAATGCCATTAGATATATAAGATTTAATAAAGTGAAAGTAGTAGGTTTTTCTCTATTGTTCACTGCCTTACCAGGCATGGAGAAGTCTAGGTTTACAGTGCCTGGCATGGAATCTTTGTTATTGAGCAGCCTTAAGCCAAATGTGAAACCTTTTGGTAAACCCTAGGGCATAAGTGTCACCATTGCATTACTTGTCAAAACTAGTTAATGTTGTGGCCTATTCCCATTCAATTTATGGGATGGAATGCGACTGACTACGGCCTACAATATGTTGAGAAACTCTTGCACTCTGAACTCAAAAAGAGGTTTCCCAAACCTCTTAATAGTTTTGTTGTTGTTGTTGTTAGGTGGCTTATAGTCTTTGTGCAGTGTAATGTCACTCTTAAGGAAGTAACTTCATATGCAATTTTAAGTAAACATAAAGTAATAAAATATCCATTTCTTTTTTTACCATTATTTTTTCTAGTCCCTATTTCCTCCCTCTTCTCTATCATATCACTTCTAAACCTACTCAAGCAATATATGAGAAGCTAAAGGATTTAAAGTTTCAGGTTAAACCTTTATCTTCAGAATATATTTTAGATAATGAGATGTATTAAATACATGGTGAATATTTGTGAGTGGGAACTTTCACCCTTAGTTACATAGCACAGTGACACAGAAAAATGCTATTTATACATATGTAATAATACTGTTTATAAAGGTTGGTACATAACTGATAAGGTACATTTTCATGTAATAAGTTCCTGAGATAGGCAAAGCTTAAAGCCCAAGTCACTGACTGGATTTGAGGACAACTTTATGAAACATGTTGTGATGTGAATTAGACTTTGAAATTCTACAGAATTGAATAAATAATATTGTATTTTGGTGACACATAAATTAAAATGAGGTGTGGCATAGAAGTCAAAAGAGTGCAGAAATGTGGGGATGGAATTTGTTTCATTGGGGTGGATATTGCATGAGAGCATATTAGAGGATACAGATTAAAATATAGGGTGGGAAAATTAGCAGTGCTTGAACAATTAACTCGATGTGATATTAGAAACAATAATCAGAAAATAAAATATTTTGAGTAAATAAGTGTTGTAAAATGATTTCGATTTCAGGTAATAAAAATAGGTATGCGTGATGCAAGGGTTTATGCATCAATTCACCATGTGGGTTGCTTTTCTTACAGATCTGAGGATGCTATTTATTTTTGAACAATTTTGGAAAGTTGCCTGCTTTGAGAATATAATGTTGGTAGTTAAAGATCTGTGGTGGCAATTCACCTGGGCTATGCACATGCCTAAAAACCAAGAGTGTAATGTAGCAATGGGGAGCAAAGCTTTATACAAACATTGGAAGTTTTTTTTTATTAAGTGACTAGAGAGAGCAAATAAGAGATGAGAGAGCAAAAGAACTGGGAAATACTCCACAATATTCTACCTTGAACAATAAATGAGTAGATTAACATATAAGTAAAAATCCAGTATTAAAAAGATAGATGTAGAAGAAATTACAGCTGCTTGACTGTATAGTATGCCTGGAGATATTTATCATGGAGACTCTGCTCCGAAAATACAGAAGAGCCAGATGATTGCTAATGAAGCCAAGGGAGAAAATGACAAGCGAGAAAGACATAGGAATAGGATGGCACGGCCTTGTGGTCAGAGAGAAACAGCAGTGGAGAGGGGCTGAAGGTAGAGTGAGCCTTTAAACAAAGTTTGCTAAGATAATGCAGTGTTCTAGTAACACATTAATCTAACGAGGCCCTCAGGTATAGTTTATAAGCAATTGGTAAATGTTTTTCTTCTAAGAGAGGATTCCTTGATTTATATTCATTACAATGCACTGCAAGGATGGGATGCTCCAGTTATTGTAATAAATTGCCTCCAGAGCACATTGAGCTTCCCATTTAATTAAATAACACCATAATTTATTTCTTTTTATGTTTTAGTATTTCCCCTGGTGGGATCTAACACATCCTAAATATCTTGGTCAAATCTATACTATGCTTTTTGAGTTGTGTTAACTCTTTCCTGTTTGTTTATTGTATTGAACGCCCTAGTACGCCAAACATACTCTTGAAACAAAGGTAAACTTGCTTCTTTGGTTGATTTCAAACAAGGGCATTTTTAGTTTTATATTTGTTGTGGAGACCAAGCAAATTTTCTTAGTGGATAAATTATTAGTTGGGTATGGAATCATCCATGGACAATGCCAATATACGTAGGTTGTCATTAGTTATTGACCTGGGCCAATATTCCTGAAACACTCAGGAGATGAAGCAGCATTTAAAAACATGTGCATGGGAGGGGTGCTGGGAATGCTATCTTTCCAACAGGAATATTGAATTCATAGAATTACAGCATCTGTTGTTTCCATCACTGGATGTACAGAATATTTTAAGATCAAATCAAACAATATCCTAACATAGGCAGTGTAGATCATCGTCATGCCTCACCCTGCCATGGCAGTGCTGGCAGTTGATTGTTTCTGGAGAAAGTAGAATTTTTTTTTTCTGAGGGGAGTGGTTTGTTTTGCATTCAACCACTGGTAAGATACCCATGCTATGGTAGATGACCATATGGACCTGTGCACGCAGAGGTAGCACTAGCTGGAAAGTGAATTTAATAAAAAATGTAAAAGAAAAACAAAAATAAAGACATGAAGGTGGGAGAAGGATGTGTTGGCGAACTGTGAGTTAGAGTGAGTGATTGGTTATACATGTGACTGTACATGATTGTCTATATGGAGTTATCCTAAATGAAGAAACTAATTTTAAAAGACTAAGAATATACTGAGCCTTTAATATATAGCCATGTTAATGTACATAAATGCAAGCATACAAATATAGTCCTGTCTTTACAAATACATATCAATTGTATGCCAAGAAATATTATTTGCTTCTGGATACATAACAGAGTACGTGTTAACTCATTAACGTTGATATTTTGTGAGGAAGGATATTACTAAGTGATATAGATACATTCAAGAAGCAATGATGACATAAAAGCTTATATAAGTTGGTTGAAATTTTTGCTTGACAGCAGATCTGCATGAGTTCTCTTATTTCATCTGAAATTAGCACAATTCGTCATTTATCCAGCCACTGACCACATGTAAGCCCAGTGGAGATCCCTAAATACCCAACTGATAGTAGAATAGAAGGTTGCTGTCTGAAACTGAGAATGGGGCCCTGTTGCTAAGAACAACTTCCATACAGGTCACTGAGGGTGTAGAGGTTGAGCTGGTGCCTGCTTTGATTGCAGTTTCAACCTCTATCTACTATGCTAGTCTCTGTGCTGTAGGTACTCTGTAGGCTACAGAGAGAGATACCAGCTCACCCATAAAACCATTGACCCACAATCTGTCTGTCATGCGAGAAGACAAAGAGATGATGGGAGACAGAACTTGTGGCAGTGACCAACCAATGTTCGGCTTAAATTGAAGTACAGGCCAGACAGATCTTGTGCCTTATATTGCCTTGTTGTTTGGATGGCCAGAAAGGTAAGACTGGACAGGCCAGATATTCAGTGTTGACTCAAACACAACTGGTAGGAAAAAAAAATCAATAAAATGATTCTTTTTTTTTTCTTACTGTATATATTATAAGTTTACATTTCCCAGTTCCCTGTCTATAAAACCCTATCCCATACGCCCTCTCCTTCTTCTATGAGGGTGTTCCCCAACCACTCACCCACCCCTTCCTGCCTCATCACCTTGATATTTTCCTGAAAATTGTTCGGAATCCGTACACTGGGGGGGTCCAGCCTTGGAAGGACCAAAGGCTTCTCCTCCCATTGGTGTGAAACAAGGCCATCCTCTGCTACATATGCAGCTGGAGCCATGGGTCACCCATAGTTCCTGAGAGCTCTGTTTGATTGGTATTGTTGTTCTTATGGGGTTTCAAACCCCTGTAGCTTCTTCAATCCTTTCTCTAACTCCTCCAATAGGGACCCCATTCTCACTCCAATGGTTATATGTGAGCATTCACCTCTGTATTTGTGATGCTCTGCCAGAGCCTCTCAGGAGACAGCCATATCAGGCTCCTGTCAGCATGCACTTCTTGGCAACATTGTCTGGGTTTGGTGGCTGTATGTATATGGGCTGGATCCTCAGTTGGGGCAGGCTCTGAATGGCTATTCCTTCAGTCTCTGCTCCAAACATTTCATTGATTTTTTTTTCTCCATATATCCTCTTAGAATATTTTTCTTCCCCCTTTTAAGAATGACTGAAGCATCAGCACTTTGATTCTTAATGATATTCTACTATACTACAGATTGGTATCTTGCCCAGTTGTTATCAGACTTCTTCTGAAGCAGATGGGTCCCACTAAAGGGACCCACAGGCAGACATATTAGACCGAATTTAAATTGGAAGTCTCCATCAAGTCCCTTCTCTTGTAGATCAGGAACAACACAGAAGAAGAGGAAGAAAGATTATAGGAGTTTGAGGGGTCAGAGGAAACCAGGAGATGACAGACAGAATCAACTAAGAAGGGTCTGTGAGGACTAAAGAGACTGAAGTGGTAAACACCAGTCCTGCATGAATATGTTCACAGTTCTCTGTGTAGATTATGGCTGTTAACTTGGTGTATTGTGAGATTCCAAACAAAGGAAGGGGGTATGTCTTTGACACTTCAGAATCTGCCCTTGTGACTATTTTGCTCCCATTGGGTTGTTTTGTCCAGCCTCAATATGAGGGCCTTTTTTTTTTCTCATCTTATTGTAACTTGTTTTTTGTTCTGTTTTGCTTGCTGTCATCTCTTGAAGGCCTACCCTTTTCTAATTAAAAATTGGAAGAGCACTGGATCTGTGGAGATGGGAGGTGGGGAGGGAAATCTGTGCACTTGGGTGGAGTGGAATGAGGAAAAACTGGTTGGGATATATTGGATGAGAGAAGAATATCTTTTCCATAAAAATTAAAAGAAGGTGCTATGACAATAATGGAATAATCACTGAGCATTCGGCAAATTCATGGCTGTTACTTTCCTAAGAACTGGACTTACTTAACGCTTGTTGGACTCAGGATTTCATTTTCGAAGAAAAGTTTACTCCTTCACCTGTCATCATGAAGCCATGTCAAGATTGACTAGAATGTCACAAGGTGGCAAAGGCCAATCTAGTTGAAATGTCTTCATTCGCAAATTCTCTTCTTGCAGTCAGATTTAGTAGTAATAATCTGTGGACATGTTTAAAAGGAGATGGTAGAAATATTTACATTTTGCTAGACAGTTGGTGTAAGTGAGAGATGCTTTGTGCAAACATATAAAAACTGTTTGTAGACGTGAACTCCAAAGGGACAAGTAGAAGATTTCTGTTGATGTGTTGCGTGCTTGTTTTAATGAGTTTTACTTCTGTGCTTCATTTTCAAGTTTTTGTTTGTTTTGTTTTGTTTTCGCTCCCTGCAACAGCAACTGCTGATTCAAGTACAGAAGAAGGTAAATGATGTGGCCAGGAATACCTATGCTTTTCTAATTATCTGAAAAAGATGGCCGAGCTAAGAATAGCATCTGTCCAATAATTCTGTGAACCTTGTTGTACTGAGTGCACACATTCACCACAGCTACAGTTGAATAATAACCCTCGCACTCTGTAGACAAAAGGCACACCACAGTAATTTAAAGGGAAGTACACGATTCTCCTCTTTATAGAGTTCATATATTTGCAGAAATATATGTTTAAAAGTTAAAATACACATACACTTATGTATCTTCATGTTTATTTTTTTATTTATAAAAAAACTATTTTTATGCAGATTTATCTTATTTCTCCAAAGATCAAGATTAGAATTTTAAGTGATAACATAATTTAATTGATATATTGATTATTGCTTGTGTTGGTAAATTGAGGAGAGTGGAGACATAGTGTCTTCAGTGCCAGTAATATCCTATATTCCATATAGGAATTTTGTGGTTGTAGGCACAAAAGGATATGTTAGTGGTATATTTTATGCTACTAACCCAGGCGTCAGATCTATCAGTCTTACAAGGTAAAGCTGCAATAAATTCTCTGTTTTTCATTTTCTTGACAGTAAAAAAGGATGATGATCTCTCTTCAGTGTCTATAGACAGAAGGCTGTGAGCTTGTTTGTGACTGTAAGTCAGTCAGAACAGTCCTTACCACCTAAACACAGTGCAACAAGTGTTTTCTTGTGACTGTTAATCTTAAGGTTTTCTGTTTTCTCCACGTGTGTATATGTCTTTTGATGAGGATACAAATATAGCTATATTGAACTTGGGAATCTTGAAGTTTTTCCTATGTAAAAAGTTAACAATTGCACATGGAAATGGGACATACAAAAAGCACACTTATTTGGATTAGGCTAAGGTAGACAAATTGGTCTGAATACTCAGTTGTCTCTATTGACTAAGTCATAAAAGTGAGGGATTCATTTGAAAGCTGCACTCTCATCCATTTTCCTACTCAAAATAGACACCTGGGCAGTGCTCTGGGTCACTGTTGCCCTACAGGTTTTCCGAGTAGAGTTATTAGTATTCTATACAAGACTCTTCAGTGTGTGAACGACATTATTTATGTTGTAAAGATAATAGCCCTGTAATGGACTGGGTGATGCTGATCAGCACTGAGGGCATAATGCCATGATTCCTGAGGCTTGTTAAGATCAGCGGGTGCTCTCAGAGACAATGGTATAAAGGAAATGATGAAGCAATTATTATGTGTTTTAAGCCACAGTTAATTATGCAAATTACACATATTAAGTGAAAGAGAATTAACCACACACTTTATACATGCCTATTTGTAGCAATAGGTGGTTTGGTAGATATAGGAAAATGAGAAATGAAAAGGATTTCTATTTTATACCAGTATCACAAGATGCAGATAATAAAGTTTAATATGAGCAATCCATATGCTCATTGTAAAAAGATGAGAAAAATGTTGGTAAGCAATATATAGAAGTTAAAATGTGCCTTGCAGAATTTAATATAAAGACAGAGAATCACTTTACTACAAGTTATTCACAGTTCTGAAACTTAATTGTTACTTTGATACTTTGTTAATTGATACTTTCAATAAACAACTCTAATACCTTGATAGAACGAAGTACCGGATTACTAATCTATCTAAAAATTACATATGAAAAGGTTTCACAAAACACTCAAAATGTTTCAAGTTTGACCAGGTATGTACAAGGAGATCACTTATTATTGTTATTGACATGCATGCATGATGAATAATGGAAAATGGGATAGTATTGAATATGGGAACTATTCTGTGTGTGGTTTTATATGTACTATCTTACCAGCCATATGTAGGTATCTTTCAATAGCATATGTGTATAAGGCATATAATGTTGCAATAGCTATTTTGCACTAATTTTAATAATATATTTACTATTTTATTATAAAAATAATAAATCTAACTAGTTCCCATTAGAGCTATTCCTGAATTGAAGAAAACCGGACATTTGAGGTAAGCAAACAGTGCCAAAGGAGACAAACTTCAGGATGATGAAGAAATTTGTTCTGAACTCGCATTAACCAATGAACTAATACTTTCTATCGATTTTACCTGGTCCTGAAGTCAGACCTGCATTGCCATCCACCACCCTGCTGTGAGTTAAACCTTTGCATATTCTCAGGAGAAGAAAGTTTCCTGACTTTACTAAAGCTTTCCCAGCCTTACTTTCTAAGCTTGCTTATTCTTCGACAGAACTATCAACACTGGCATGAAGGCACATCCATGTACACCTGAAATTGATGCCCGGACAATCGGGCATCTTTATAACCAGCTTCCGAGGGACCTAGCCATAAGACATCTCATCTTAGCTGCTCAAGAGACAGCACTTTCACTCCTGTTGCATGGCCCTTTACGCATGTGTCACTGTCCCAATAAAAGTCCTGTTCTGTTTGCCCCTACTCTCTTCTTTCCCCTCTCCCCAGAGGCTGCCTCTGTACCCTGCCCTTTAATAAGCCTTCCTCATGAGACTTGTAAAATGCACACACATGCACACAAGCACACACGCACACAAGCAAGCACATACTCTCACACACACACGCACACACTCACATGATAGTTTTCCTTGACTCTGCTCAAGCCCACCCAATGTCAAAGTCAAGTAAGGGGAATTTAAAATAGTTAAACTTTCTGGAAGGATGTAGCCACCAGGTCCATTAAATTTCAGATTTGAACTTTCCCATATCCCATTGCTCTTGTACTGAACACACACACACACTACCAGCATATCATTGAACATCTTTTTCTATGAATAACATGTTTACTATTGTACTGCTTCTTGAAAGATGGCCATGCTTGCTCTAGTGAATTGTTCTATACAAAATAAAATATGGGTACTGGATGAACATATTGTATTTTAAATATTAGCACATGTAGTTGAAGGAAAATTGTGGGGTTGATATGAGAAGAATGGGATGATTGAGGGGGGTCTTTGATCAACGCATTCTATATGTGTTTATAATATTCTCAAATTAACCCCTTTATTCTCATTTCAGTTCATGCTATGATTCCTATCATCATCCTGTCACTAACAAACCCCAAAAGGAAGGGAATTGCATTTGTTCATCCTATATGTCATATGATAAGTCATACTACATTTCTTTGTGTTTCCCTTTGTGACACAAAAGTTCTTTGGAGATAGGAGTATTTTCTTTTGTCTAGCATTGTTTCCTCAGACCTGCTGGGCAAAGAGTGAGTCCTCCACATTTAGATGTTGAATGAATGAAATATTGGAATGACGCTGGAATGGCATTGCTACTATTCTAACACTTGTTCCTTATTACTTGCTGTAACTTAACTCCAAGAAAATAGTTCTTCTAGAGTTATTTTAGCTAGATAATCACTGAATAAGCAATGCCTAGATAAAGTAATTTACAGACATTCAAATTGTTAATTGAATAGATATTACCAACCAGCATAAAAGAAGAACTTGAAAACATTTCAAGATATTTTATTGGTAAATTGTTCTGTTCTAAAAAAAAAAAGTGATAGTATTCAAGGGCACAATTAATATCTTCATACTACTACACTGTACTTTATAGCATAATCATTAAATAAATAATACTCAGTGAATAATTTATTCGTGTCTTAGTTATTAATATTTGTCTGGAACCCAATTTCATGTATGACTTGGGCAGAAATGTCTGCTAAGCACTATGTAATTTGTTTTATTGTCCCTCAATTTTGAAATTATGCAGTTCTCTTAAGCTGACCTTCTCTTATATTATTCAACACTTCTCAAGTGTTAAGATTTCTTTGAAATTTCATGTTTACCAGCTGCTAGATACCCAATCTGGCTTACCTCACCATTGAAGATCCTTTTCTTCATGGATAATGTGTTTATTCTTCTCACTGTACACCTTGAAATTGGAAGTATGTTAGATAATCAGCCAGGCTCTAAATATGTAAGAAATTTATAGTCAGCAAGAGTTAGGACTGTGTATTTGTCAAGGATGGACAGATATTCAGCAGTTAAGATTGGATACTACTCATACAAGGCATGGGACCTCAAGCTCCAGGTTACCTCTGTTAACGTCTGGTCTCTTAAGAGTACCCGCCCATACTGTTGTATAGCAATTTCCTCTGAGACAAGCCATTTCCTCTTTGAGGAAACCTAATTTAAGATAGAGAATGCTCTAAAGGGAAATGAAACATTTCATTCTGCAAGGAAGCCACACAGGCTCAGGCTGCAAACAACTCAGAGGCTTCCAGTAATGTCTGAAATGGCCAAGATTCATGGCCTCCTGGTTCTTCAATTGTATATAAGCAGTTAACACTACTAAAAGTCAGTTTCATACTGGCTAAGCTGCTTGGAAAACTCACAGAGATGCTGAACTAACTGGAAGAGGCAGAGACCAGCTGGGCTCCATGAAGGGGGGCTCAGACCAACTGAGTTGCTAGAATAAAAGCACTCTCAACCTGCAAATCCTGTAGTATGACCCACATTTCCAGCTTCTTTTGAATTTTCACTGATGAAAGGGTGGGCTTTCAGTGATGTAGCTGTCATGGAACCATTCTCTCTCCGGTAAATAATCAATCACCCATACTTATGTAAGTAAACATAATAGAGATCATTGGTTCACCAAGTGGCTCATGGGCATTATCCTTAATTTGGATTGTTACTGGTTTCCTAACTTGGGTGAGAAGGTTTTTGTTAATATCTCTCCAAAGATAATGTTTCAGACTCATAAACACACACACACACATTCACACACAAACACACACTTATACACACACACAAACACACACTTATGCACACACACACACACACTTATGCACACAGCTAAATGAGGAGTTATTCAACATTCAAGTAAAGTGGCAGAGCAGATGGATGAATACCGTAGCTTGCTTACTGTAAAATCCACCTATGGTTCTTAGGAGTTGATTGTTTACCTAGTAGATAAAGAAATTTCAAAGAAACCTCAATGCTGGCGGAATGTTGAATAACACAAGAGAAGGTCAATTAATAGAAAAACATAACTTCAAAATTGAATGCTATCAAAACAATTTTCATGGTGCTCAGCAGACTTTTCTGCCTATGTCCTAAATGGTATTGAATTGCAGAGTAATATTAGTGACCAAGACATAAGTTAAATTCTATGAAATTGAAATGTTACCCAAATTATGGTTTTATCATTAGTATAATGTGATGTTTTCTAACACAGATTGGATTGGTTCTATGCTTTGATTCAATTGGGAATCTCGATGTCCAAATTCTAAAGGTCCTTGTCCCCAGTTAATTTTTCAGTGTATCAATACAGATGCCAGTGGCCAATGAATGGACAAAGGAAGACAGGAGCAGGACTGTTAGAGTTGCGCGGTCTAGATAGCAGAGTGGAGGAGAGGCAGAAACACCATGAGTCAGGAAGAAGAATGGGACACAGAAGCAAAGGAGACACAGCTACTGCTGTACAGCAATATCTGTGAGATATTTCAGTTAAGTGGACAATGGCTACTTCTGTGACTGGGTCTGGGGTAGGAGGAGAAGGTTTAGAGGTGCCCAGTCTTTGAGGCGGATAAGGAATTTAAAAAATAAGCCAATGTGTGTGTCTTTCATTCTTGGATGCAAAGATAGCTTCTGGCTGAGTTTGCAGGTGCGATCCAATGGGAGCTCAAATTGGAGCAGCAACAAACTCACCACTACAACGCGTATAAACTTTGACACGCATCTTCTAGGTGTGCAGGAATAGACAGTGCATTAGAAATTGAACTAAGTCTTTTGGCTTATGTCATTAGATATCAATAACCAGGATACTTTGACCCCTGCCTGTCAACACAGGTTATTTCTAATGTTTGCAACTTTTGGTTTCAGATCTTTGTTTTATGGCTGAGGAAACAAATCCTACATCAACACATATGTAAGTCTCATGGGGATACAAGGAGCAGGTAATACAAGGAGCATGGTAATATTGCTACATTAGAGACAGACCATGGCTGGGAAGTTTAAAATTCAGTTATCAAAGTTAAACACGCAGGTCCCACAAACAACTGGAGCAAGGGCTGTTTCTGAGCCTGTTGTCTGTTGCCTGTTGCCTGTTGCCTGAGAGCCTGGCTGCAAATGCAAGGCCCCTAAATGGCCTCAGTGGGAAAGGATGTGCCTAGTCCCTCAACCACTTTCTGTGCAGGAGGGGATTTGACTAAGGGAGCTTTCCCTTCTCAAAAGAGCAGGGCAAAAAGGAATGGGGATAGGATTTATGTGAGGTAGTACTAGGAGGAGAGCAGGGGCTGATAGTGTGGTGTAATTAGGATTAATACATTTACTAAAAATTAATGAAAATGGGGCATATTAAACTTATGAAATATAATAAAAAATTTTCAAAGTTAAGACAAAGGAAATGGATAATAGATTGAAGGAACTACTAAGAAGGTATTTGAAGGAAAAAAATTGCCCATGTAGGTATTGATGATGAGGATGAGGATGAGGAATATTCTTCCAGTTTGGAGGTGGGTGGAATTAAAAAAGGAAATTCTTTTTCTCCTCTAAGCATGATTGCATTCAATGTTAGGTCACAGGGAAGTGTGGATTTTTCTGAAAGACACCTTTACTAGGATAGAAAGTCACCAATAGAAATAAGATCCTTGAACTGCCATCTTTTATTCTCGTCTTCAAAATCAGCAAGTGAGGGCCATTCTCAATGGCAGTTCTAGCTGGATCCAATCAGACCAGACATGGACTGATGCTGTAGATCATGACCTTAATTTTGTCTGGTTGCTTTCAGAAGAATAGACTGCCTGAATTTGACTGAGAAGCTCCTTTTCACTGAAGTACTTTGAAATCTACTTCTGTGTACAGCACATTTTCCACAATAGAAATCCCAGGATCTTTTCTGTCTCAGTCCTGTCAGCCCCAATGACTTCAAGCTCTTTCCCTCCTTTCGTCTATAAGGGACAAATGTGTTCAATCAAGTTAAATCACTGAACTAGCTCAGTCACACCTCAAGAAGCACGCCAGTTTTACTTAACTATTCTCATTCCAAGGTTATCAGCCTCAGAAGCCCCACACTTCCTCTGCAAACTTACAGATAATATATTGGCACAATATATTAAGAGCAAAGGCATTTAATAAGGCAAGTGTACTTGGCATTTCTTCTTTAATCAAATCTTAATGTACATTTCAATGTAACATAACCACTTTCATTTCTTGAGAGTTGATTAGTATACTTACTACCTTTGGGTATGCTGTGCTGCTGTCACACATATGCACAGACAGAGGTGCCATGTGAGCACACGCAGAGAAGCCTCTGATTCAGCTCATCTTTATAAGTCCCTGATATTTTTGTCCTGTTTGTTTCACAGCTACTCTTAACATTCGCTTTGTCCATTTTTCCCTCTGTGGACTCAGTGATATTTTCCATTGCTATTTCTTTCACTTGTCCTGAATCCTTATAAATATGCTCACTCATTTCTTCATTTCTTTTCTAAATACCTTTCCAGATGGTCACAGTAATACTTTTTATTGCACCTTAAATGGTAATACACTAGAAAGTCGCATTTTAAAGTACATGAGATTTGAATGTAAGAAATGTTCTCTCACACGTTCAACTTTACAATGTGGAGATACAACTATCTTGCTTTATTTAGATTTTCAGCATGAACTATTAAATGCCAAGTTTGAGAAGAACGTATGCCTATATTTAATGGAGAAAAATACCTATTTTCAATTTCCTACACAGAACATCTTTAATAAACCTACTAGGCATTATTACGATATATGGTGATCAGATAATAAACTAATTATCTATATATAGGTACAAGAAATTTTATCATATGAATAAAAAAGCTTTGAAGTCATATAAATTAATACTTATTAGAAACTTTAAAATTAATTAAATTAATAGTCTGAGAAGATGACTTTAATAGAGTATTTGGGCATTGAATTTATTTTTAGCTAATTGAAAGAGATACTAGCTTAAGCATAATATTTAAGCCAATATTCATAATTACATTTAAAGCTATCTTTATTTTGATGCAATTATATAATATTAAAAAGATCAAGTGAAATAGAAATAATTGTTGCTCAGGTATTAAACAGATATATGACATGTATCAAGAATGTATTTGTGATGTAGGATATGTAATTTTACCTCCATGTATACTTGATAAGCTGGAAGAAAATATGTAAATTGATGAACAGAAAATTAAATCTAAATTAATGGCCATTAGTATTAGTGTATATTCCACTGGGATTCTATGAGAAATCCTTTAACAGACGAGGTTTCAGAGGCCCTCACAGGAACTTATATTTTTATTATAAGACTTAAGCAGGTAAAAGAAGGATAGAATATTTAATACCCATCATAGATGCAAACAAGATTGGAGGTAAAATTATCCCACTGTGTATTCAGAATTTCTTAAGATATATTAAGGCAATAACCCCAAAAACATATTTCCTAGGGTACAGAGAGATGAAGAAAACTAGGTTTGAAATTCATCAGGAAGCACAATCACTTACAGCTGGTGACCAGTTGGTAATGGAGTCATAGGTCCACAACTGAGAATTCCTCTCAGTGACTTGAGAACCTGAGCAGAGGTGTGAGCATGTGAAATGGAGAACTGGGAGGAGACACAGAACTTGGAGCAGAAGAAAAATCAAAATTATGTGATACTTCAAACTTTTGCTACTGTCATTCGGAGGTCCACTAGAGAGATACTCAAAGGCAATGAGCATCTCCTGTGAATATTTTTGAGCGTTCTTTCTCTTTGAGAAGTGCAGTAATCCTTTATTCTGTTTCTGTATATCCAGACCACTGTCTTCATTCTGATTTCTCTGATATGAAAATGAGCTTTGGGCCAGGAAGAGGCAGTGAACTGACTGACTCTCATGTGACAGGATAATGAAGTCTGCTAAAGAGAGCAGCGAAAGGAATATTGACACCTCTATACAAAAATGACTCACAAAGTGTCCCAAATTCCCTACATCAATTATCCAGTTTGGTCAATTTCACTAAAAATTTTCATTTACTAAACAATCGTGTCATCCTTTGGGAACACTTCTTGGTTTCAGCCTTTAGGAGTCTAGATTGGCATGGCATGTCACTTTGCTCTGGTTGACACCACTGAAACTATGATAGATTGACTCAAATGACTATTTTAAAATTACCTCTAAGAGTAACCTTTTTATATGAAAATATAGATGTAGTTTTTCCATCTTTTAAACTGACCAAAAAATGTTCTGTCTTGCATTATCTAAAGGAAAATAGCTTTTTAACTTCAAATGACTTTGATACTTAGAGAACACATGCAAAATGCTGGCAATGATTTAGCGTCGTTAAATAGGTTCTTTCTAGCTTTGGGGTTTTTTTATGTTTCCTTTCATTTTGTTTTGATTTTTTCCTTTTGTGAGCAATTTTAAGTGCCAATAATTTCCCCCTTGGTTTTTCAATTGTAGTACACTGAAAGACCCCTCAGCTCTTCCTAAATATTACTAAGAAAAACAAAAGATGGAAAAGTTACAGTGTCATTTATACCTAAGCAGAGTGGTGGAAAATTATTGTTGTTGTTGTTGTTGCTGTTGTTGTTGTTGCTGTTGTTTTGCCAAACAAAGACTAGCTCATGGATAAAATTGGAAGTTCTGAGAAAATAGTCATTTTCTATCTTCAGTTGAGTAGTCTTAATCAGAAGGCCTGTGTTCAGGCTCTAAATATTAGAATGTTTGCTTATACGTAGGGAAGGTTAAGGATGAGACTCAAACTTTAATATAAAACTGATTTGTGTCCCATATCCTAAATAACCAGACCTTTGAAGTGATTCTGAACACTATTTTGAGTAAACTTGTGATCCCATGTGGTCATTTAAGGATGTTCCACTTGTGATAGAAACAGTGTGTCAGTACTTAGAGCTTTTATTTTTTTTTATTATTGTATTTCAGATTGGAGTTAGAATTAATTATGCATTGATTATGTAGATATGAAGTGGCCCTCAAAAGATCACAAAAAGGTGATCTACTCAAAGGTGGGTCTTTTGGATAACCAGAGGGTTCTGATCTCACGGGTAGGTGAACTGATAAATTTATAATTTGATGGTATCTTTGGAAAAGTTGGAAATTACTTAAAAGCTGTATAAAGGGAACTGATCAGTAGGAGCAAGCTCCAGAAATGTGCGACCAGACCACAGTCTTTGCCTCCTGTCTTCAAGAAGTGTGAGTGTCCCAACAGAAGCACAGGACTTTGATATTCTTCCTCTTCGGGAAATACCCAAAAGTCATGCAGCAATGTGAACTAAAACGATTCTTATTTTCAGTAAGATTGTTTTGAAATATGACTAAAAAATGAGAACTACAAATGCAATGCAGCTGTGTCTTCATGGCAGCGAAAATAAGCATAGATTTAGCATTAATTGTAAACTTAAGACAGATCCTTCTTTAAAAGGAGAACAAAAATATCCATAGGAGGAGATAGGGAGGCAAAGTTTAGAGCAAAGACTGAAGGAATGGCCATTGAGAGACTGTCCCAATGTGACTATATATATATATAGCCACCAAAACTAGATAAGATGGATGAAGCTAAGAAGTGCAGGCTGACAGGAACTGGATATAGATCTCTTGAGAGACAAATCCAGAGTATGTCAAATACAGAGGCGAAGGCTAGCGACAAACCACTGAACTGAAACAGGACCCCCATTGGAGGAATTAGAGATAGGACTGAAAGAGCTGAAGGAGTTTGCGACACCATAAGAAGAACAATGCCAACAACCAGAGCTTCCAGGGACTAAACCACTACCCAAAGACTATACATGGACTGACCCAGGGCTCCAACCGCATATATAGCCTTGTTGGGGCACCAGTGGAAGGGGAAGCCCTTGGTCCTGCCAAGGTTGGATCCCCAGTGTAGGGGACTGTTGGGGGAGGCGGTAATGAGGGGGTGGATGGGGAGGGGAACACCCATATAGAAGGGGAGAGGGAGTAGCTAGGGGGCTGATGGACAGGAAACCAGGAAAGGGAATAACATTTGTAACGTAAATAAGAAATGCCCAATTTAATAAAAATGGAAGAAAAAAAGACTGATACAAAAGGATATTGATATAAATTCAGTAAAACAGACTTTTTTATTCTTGGCTATATGTATATGAATGATATCTTGTCCCCCTCTCTCTCGGGGTGTGTGTGTGTGTGTGTGTGTGTGTGTGTGTGTGTGTGTGTGTGTGTGAGAGAGAGAGATAGAGAGAGAGAGAGACAGAGAGACAGAGAGACAGAGACAGAGACACAGAGAGACAGAGAGACAGAGACAGAGGACAAACAAGCAACTGGAGAGATGTTAGTGGTATTGTTACTCTGGCTAAGAACCAAGCTTCAGTTCTCAGCCGCCACATGTAGGCTCACAATCATCTCTAACTCCAGTTTCAAGGAGTCTGACACTTTCTTATAACTTCTGTACGTATGGTATACATGTAAATCAAAATAAAAATAAAGCTAAGAAAAAATGTGTATCTCAACCAATTTGAAAATATTCAGAAGTTTAGCGATTTTCAAGCATAGCTAAATCATTTTGTACTCAATGGGCTCATTCTTTGAGAAATTATTCATTCAATGTTTATTTATTTATGTCTTACAAATTATAGGTTAAGTCACTTTTAAAATGTGAATTTCATGTCACAAAATGACCTCATGCTCCAAAATATAAAACAAACTATTTGCTGCCTACATTCTTTACAATATTTATTTATTTTTTAAATTTTTTTATTAGATATATTTCTTACAATTCAAATGTTATTCTCCTTCCCGGTTTAATGTCCATAAGCCCCCATTCCCTCCCCTCCCCCCATACAGGTATTCCCCCTATATATCCCCCTTACTGCCCAATCCATATTCTCCTGCACTGGGGGTCCAACCTTGGCAGGACCAAGGGTTTCCTCTTCTACTGGACAATGTTTATTTTTAAATAGAGTTAATCTAAAATGTGTGAGCCAGGCAGCTGTATACAAATAGACCATATTCAATACTCATTAAAAAAAATCAAACCAAAAAGCTGGACATGATAGACCTTAACTCAGAGGAGTATAGCCACAGCTATGGTATACAAGACCTTGGATCAAATAACACAAACAAAATCAAAAGGAAACATCAGCATCATCAGCATCATCATTATTATCTGTGTTATTTTTTTCTACAGTCCAGTCTTCATTCCCCACCAGTTCATCCTCCCTCAGTTCCTCATACTATTTCTCCTTTCCAGTGTCCAAGAGGATGTCCTCACATAGTGCCAGGTCTCTATATTCCCTGAGGTCCCAACCTCATACTCTAGCTGAATATATATATATATATATATATATATATATATATATATATATATATAGAGAGAGAGAGAGAGAGAGAGAGAGGACTGCTTGGCCTGGCCCCATTGAGGGAAGAGGAATGAAAGCTTTTTATGTGGTATTTTTCAGACTGATATGGATATTCCCTTAACTACTAAAAAGTAGAAATCAGGGACCTCAGGGGCAGGTGTGATTGAACATTTCCTGAAATATTAAGACAGTCAAATGTGTTAGAAATGAGGTATGAAGGTCAACAGATTATGTTTTTTTCCCATTAATGTCCAATAACCTTTGATTTCACTTTAGTTATCTCTTCTAATAAGACACCCATTTGCATATTGAATCCAATAGCACATGGTAAGAAGTAAGCACAAGCATTATAAATTTAATTTTCTACATTATAATTTATTTCAATGATTTTTAGTATTTCTTCTTTGTTGTGACAATTGTAATTTTGTAGACCAAAGGTTTATTTATTTTAGTTCGACCCTAAACAGGTTATATATGTACACCAACATTTATGGTTTATCCTTTTCTGGGTACAAATATTTACAATACTTATATTTTAAAAACAATTGAAGTAGATAACTATTACTATAACATATCTAATATCTTTTTAAGTCTGGGGTCAGTAATGAAATATTCCTGATATATCCTATGGAAATAACTATAGGATTATTTAATGAGTTCAAAGAGTTAATAGGGGTTCCTGTGTACAGAAGTTTAAATACTAACTTAGTTTGTTTCTTGAATTTTGTCTTAAAATTTTTAAACCCAGTTTGCTATTCATAGTCTAAACTAATATACTTTTGTTAAAATTCTTGAAACATTTTAGCATTAAATTTTAATGGCTGAATTGAATGAGTAAAATTTGAACACCATTCTAATCTTCATCTGAAATTCCAGATGTTATTAAGTTTGAAAATTTAATGTTCATGTTATAGAACTACTTTGTATCAAAATAAGTACCTTTAAAAGCCCATCTTATTCTTACTTAATAGAAGATTTTACTGATGTTTAGAACTTATAAGAAACAAAAATTTACTCTGATTATGAGCAAATGATTAAGGCTGTCCCAGGCTCCTTTGAGAGCAGTGGCAACACAGTGACCCAGAAAGAAGAGCATTGATAAGACAGACACATAAGACCCTAGGTTCACTTCAGAAAGGAACAATATTTTTCACAGCTAACTAAAGAAAGCACTAAAAGCAAAGGTCGAACCAACAGTTCTTAGGACCCGTTTGTCTTGTTTTCTGAGTCTGAATTCCTTCTTCAGCAATTCCTTGTTCTTCTGATCCTGTTTGCCTTGGAAGACATTTCTACATAGAAGTTATCTCAGGTTTGCTACTTTTATTCATGTAGTCACATGTTGGTCAGGGTTTATATCTTAGAAAACAACTACAGACCATCTGGACCTTAAAAGTCAGAAAACTAAGAGACTTTTAAGTCAGAGCAAAAGGACATTGCTAACCACCCAGTAAGCAGCCTGAGCTTAATATTTGCCTTGTTTCTATTGCACAAACCTCACGGGGTTGTTGAGAATAAAACAGATGGATGCTTAGCGTCTTCAGCACAGTGAGAAAACCTGAGCTAAAGCTACTCTAATCCTTTAAAATGGTTACAAACCACACTGATTAAATACCTTCCTGGTAAGTAAACAAACCTAGCTTTGGCTCTAGAGAGAGGCACTAACTACTTGGAGAAATGCAAAGTGTGCAAGCACTATTGATTTTGCAGGCCTTTAAGGTAACAAAGGGTGACTAAAATGTGCCTACAGCAAGAGGTGTGCACAGGTAATAAGCCTATCACAAACAGTGACTGGAACAGAGCTAATGAAATTTACCTGAGCCATGGATTGGTAGACTACTATTTAAAACCCAAAGATGGAGGTGGCATTCTCATTGTTCATCAAACAATTATTAAGTGATACCCATTTGTAGACTAAGTATAAAGTAATACTTGATGCATGTTTACCTGCTCAAGTCCTGTGTTTTATCCCATAGGAAAACAGCTTAAAACTTCTAAATGTGCAGGATAGAAAATGACAGTCATAGGCAGGATTCAGAGTGTTTTTAAAGGGGAATGTTGGGGCGGGGGAGGTGTACAGGAAGGGAGGGGGTGATTAGGGAGGGAAACACCCTTATAGAAAAAGGGGAGGAAGATGGGATAGGGGGCTTATGTCCGGGACACCAGGAAAGGGAATAACATTTGAAATGTAAATAAAAAATATCCATAAAAAAGCAATGTATTTTTTTTTAATCTGTAAAGTTTGATGTTTATCTGTTGTTTATAAAGCAATAGAGTTTGGCTTCTATTGGGTATAAGATAATTTTGAATAGATCAGGCAAATTGCTAAGTGCAGTGTAATTATGTACTCATTTTAATTTTCAAGAGTTTTCTCGGAGAGGTTACAAGTTAAGGTGTCTGCAGAAATGATGAGTGAGCAGGGTCAGCAGAACAAAGGTCAGATGTTGTCACTGCTTAAAAAGTGAAAATAATTCTTGCGCACATTCTGTTTTCTTGGTAACAATACTATGTCAAGACATTTTGCTTGTGACATTGAGTTATCAGCCATTGATAGAGATGATTGTAGATACGTTTAGAATATATTTATTAATTTTACTCCAGTCAAGTATTAAGTAGAGTAACCTTTAAGATTTTAGTTTGTGGCCCCCATATGAAACAAAATGCTATAGGAGTAGAAGTTTATGGCAGAGGAAGGACTTTAAAACAATTTAAAATTACAATGCCCTTCTCTTTCAATGTGGTTATATTAGTTTTTTTCTTGATTCCTATGAAAGACCATCTGAAAAGGATCCTCTTTCTAATAAAAAGTAGACTATGAAAGGAACACTGGGGAGGTAAGGAAACTCACCTGATCACCAAGAGGACACAGTTGATGCTGTAGATATGTGCATGTTTCGTTATGTGCCCATATTTCTAGACAATACCCACCAGTGCTTTCTTTAGCAGTCAAATGGCTCTCAAGATTCTTAATGAAACTGATGTTTCTACAACTAGCCAAATGGAACCGTTCCTTCAATATGTAGAGTATGCTTTCTCCTAAAGCCTTTATTTCCAAACTTGAGATTTGTCAGAGATCTGCATTCTCTGACACTGTTGAAACTTAAATTTAAAAAGTCAGACAAAAACTGATAATTATAAATTAAATTGATTCTACATTTTTGTCTGGGAGAGTTACTTCATTAGCATACTGTTACAACAAATGGAACAATAATGTTTCCACATTTTATTCTCACCATCACAACAAAATTTCTACTTCCTATCTGTCAAAATTAGGCAGGAAGGAAGGCATTGTGATGATTAATTTTGTATATTATCTTATTTGGCCTAATATCAGGGGATATTGTTTCTAGTGACTCTGGTAGGATGTTCTGGATGACATCGAATCTTAAATCATACTGAGTAAAATGGTCAGTTTCATTACTAGTCACCCTCATTGGCTCTGCTAAGGCCAGACGAAAGCACAAATCTGGAGAATAAGAGAGTATTCACTCCCCAACTTTTCCTCTTTACCTTTGCCTCAACTCCTTCTCTTCTCTCTTTCTCGCTGGTTTTCTCAATCCCATTCTCCTTCCTCTTTCCTTCTGTCCCTACTTTTCATCTTTCATCTAGCTGGTCACGAGTCTTCTCCACTCTTTGTATTTAAAATTGAGTATACCTCATTGGCTGTCTTTTCTATTGTAGATCAGCTATCTCTAACATTCATAATTGTGTGAGAAAATTCTTTATCTTACATTGTTTCTGTTTGTTTTAAGAACTCTGTCTAATGCAGATAAGTCAAAGAGCATGATAAAGGCAAACCCTACACAATGCTGGAGCACAGGACAAAGTCAATACAGAGAAGTTTTGAAGCAGGGCAGAAGCAACATAATGAAACTTTTCAGAGTAAATCTAAACTCTTCATAGTTCAACAAGGAGCATCAAAACATGGATAACTTACATGAGAATCAACCCATCTTGTTTAACTATAGTATCAGTTACAGGATATAAAGCACAAATTATTTTTCAATACATCATTAAAATATGTCTGGAGCATTACCAGCGATTATCTTTACATTAAGTCAAATATAAGGCATTGATTTGAGTACCACCTCTTTGAGTGTTCATGTTTTAGTTCTAAATTTTGCTTTATAACTATACATTTATCTGATGGAAATATTATTTGACTATTTAAGGAAATATTGATAAACCATTATGCAAATATCACGTGCATTATCTGTAGAAAATTATTCTCAAGAGAAAGAAGCTTATCAACATATGCTTCTCTATATGAAAATAGGTCACTATAAATTAAAATGCATGCAACTATAAGTATTTGTAATTCTACTTAGATTATTTTTGAAAATAAGAGGCTTATCTTATAGCTGTAGAAACAAAAGATGTTATTATCTTTCATGTATAGTGACAGCCAGGTGAGTGAAAACCCAGGTATAAAACCTTGTTTGGAATATATAGGTCGGGGTGTAGCTTAATGGTAGAAAGCTCCTTTGAGAGCTTGAAGGGGCTTGAGACCCCATATGAACAACAATGCCAACCAACCAGAGCTTCCAAGACTAAGCCACTACCCAAAGACTATACATGGACTGACCCTGGGCTCCAACCTCATAGGTAGCAATGAATAGCAATGAATAGTGGAAGTGGAAGCCCTTGGTCCTGCCAAGACTGAACCCTCAGTGAACGTGATTGTTGTGGGGGAGGGTGGTAATGGGGGGAGGATGGGGAGGGGACACCCATATAGAAGGGGTTAGGGGGATGTTGGCCCTGGAAACCAGGAAGGAGAATAACAATCGAAATGTATTAAGAAATACTCAAGTTAATAAAGGTGAAAAGAAAAAAAAAAGAAAAGAAAAAAAGAAAGCTTTGAACAACATGAGGCCTAGTATTTTTTTTATCAAACAGTGAAAAAGCATCATAATTGTGAGTAAAAACTAACCCTAAAGTATATTTCAGTCTTTTCACAGGAGCCTTGTAGAGCTACATGGTCAATGTCTGCAATTTTTAAAACTATTCTAAACTACAAGTTCTAAAATTATAGATAAAAGTATGTAAACTGTACGCATATTTATTTACATATTTTACTGTGCCTGGTTAGGGAATGAGTAAAACCTCTCTGTGACTCTTTCTATTCAACTTTCTTTTAGTTAATGAATGTAGACATTTTCACATTTATAGATAAAATAAATATTTGATGTTTTCTTCTGGAATGGTAAAATACTCTTCTTTTCATTGCTAATTCTAAATCTTACCTGTGCAATTCTTAGTATGATACTTAGAAATGTGCTCTAGAAAGGAAAGAAAAGATAGCATTTTATTTATTCACCTTGTATTTGCAATTGCAATTGCAAACCTAGAGATCAGCTCTAAAGAATACCCAGAGTATTCTTTATAAGCAATGGATTTGTGGGAGTACCCACCAAATGTTCGCTTTAATTTGAGGCCCATGCCAAGAAAGAGTATAGAATGGGAGAAGGTACCTCAGATCAATAAGAGTACAAGAGATTATTTATAGCTAGTAAACTAATAGGATTCCCTAGCTTCACTTAGGAGTGTGTGTTGTACTCTATCCTATGTTTTTGGACATGTGCTCCTATCCTGCTGTGATTAGCAAATGTCAACTCCATTTCATTTACTTAACAATATTTGATAACTGAGAAATGTACTAACTAATCACATTAGATAAATCATTTGTTTACAAAATACAACAGAGCTGATAAAGCTATACTCCATTGTAGAGAGAAGTATTTACCCAACCCTTAGGGTCATTAATCACCTACACTTCAAGGTTATTGTGTCATAGGATTGTACTTGCTATATATAGTTTAGCTGGACTTTTAGTTCCCATCTGCTGTCAGAAGGATCCTCTGTAGCTAGTTTATATTGGAGATTCCCTACGAATTTCATGAAGTCATTGTTTTTGATAGCTGAGTAGTACTCCATTGTGTAGATGTGCACATTTTCTGTATCCATTCCTTTGTTGAAGGGCATCTGGGTACTTTCCAGCTCTAGCTATTATAAATAAGGCTGCTATGAACATACTGGAGCATGTGTCTTTGTTATATGTTGGAGTATCTTTTGGGTATATGCCCAGGAGTGGTATAGTTGGGTCCTCAGGTAGTTCAATGTCCAATTTTCTGAGGAACCTCCAGACTGATTTCCAGAATGGTTGTACCAATCTGCAATCCCACCAACAATGGAGGAGTGTTCCTCTTTCTCCACATCTGCCCCAGCATCTGCTGTCACCTGAATTTTTGATCTTAGCCATTCTGAGTGGTTTGAGGTGGAATCTCAGAGTTGTTTTGATTTGCATTTCCCTGATGACAAAGGATGTTGAACATTTCTTTAGGTACTTCTCAGCCATTCGATATTCCTCAGCTGAGAATTCTTTGTTTAGCTTTGTACTCCATTTTTAAATAGGATTATTTGGCTTTCTGGAGTCTATCTTCTTGAGTTCTTTGTATATTTTGGATATTAGCCCTGTATTGGATGTAGGATTTGTAAAGATCTTTTCCCAATCTGTTGGTTGCCATTTTGTCCTAATGACAGTGTCCTTTGTCTTACTGAAGCTGTGCAGTTTTATGAGGTCCTATTTGTCGATTCTTGATCTTAGAGCAGAAGTCATTGGTGTTTTATTCAGGAAATTTTCCCCAGTGCCATTGTGTTCGAGAATCCTCCTCACTTTTTCTTCTATTAGTTTGAGTGTATCTGTTTTGATGTGGAGGTCTTTGATCCATTTGGACTTACACTTTGTACAGGGTGATAAGAATGGATTGATTTGCATCTTCCTACATGCTGACCTCAAGTTGAACCCGCACCATTTGTTGAAAATGCTATCTTTTTTTCCATTGGATGGTTTTGGCTTTTTTGTCAAAGATCAAGTAAGTGACCATATGTATGTGGGTTCATTTCTGGGTCTTCAATTCTATTCCACTTATCTATCTGCCTGTCTGTACCAATACCATATAGTTTTTAACACTATTGCTCTGTAATACTGCTTGAGGTCAGGGGTGTTGATTCTCCCCCAAAGTTCTTTTATTGTTGAGGATAGCTTTTACTATCCTGGGATTTTGTTATTCCAAATGAATTTGCAAGTTGCTCTTTCTAACTCTATGAAGAATTGAGTTGAAATTTTGATAGGGATTGCATTGCATCTGTAGATTGCTTTTGGTAAAATGGCCATCTTTACTACATTAATCCTGCCAATTGATGAACATGAGAGGTCTTTCCATCTTCCGAGATCTTCAATTTCTTTCTTCAGGGACTTGAAGTTCTTGTCCTACAGATCTTTCACTTGCTTGGTTAAACTCACACCAAGGTATTTTATGTTATTTGCGACTATTCTGAAGGATGTCATTTCCCTAATTTCTTTCTCAACCTGTTTATCCTTTGAGTAGACAAAGGCCACTGATTTTTTTCTCAGTTAATTTTATAAACAGACACTTTGAGGAAGTTGTTTATCAGGTTTAGTAGTTGTCTGATGGAACTTTTGAGGTCACTTAAATATACTATCATATCATCTACAAACAGTGATATTTTGACTTCTTCCATAAAAAATGGAGATTCCCATCATGTCTCTCCCCTTGGAGCTTGGAAAATTCCACAAAAGAGGGGAAAAAAGATTGTAGAGTCAGAGGAAAAGGAGAACATAGCCACAGAATCAGCTAAGCAGGGTTTATATGGTCTCACAAAAGATTGAGCATGGGGTATGCATGGGTCTAACAAGGTCCTCACATAATTGTTAGAGCATTTAGGTTGGTGTTTTGTGGGGCTCTAAACAGTGGGAGTGGTGTAGCTCTGACTCTTTTGCCTGATTTTGGGACTCTTTTCCTCCTATCGTGTTGCCTTTCCTACCTGATATTAGTAGGCTTTTTACCTTGTCTTATTGTATTGTTCTGCATGGTTATTGTCTTTTAGAGGCCTGTTCTCTTATGAAGTAGAACTTAGAGATAGTATATTTGAGAAAGAGGTGAGTTTTTAGGAGACCTTGGATGACCAGAAGAAGAAACTGAACAGAATATTTTGTATGAGAAAAGAATATATTTTCAATAAAACAGAAGAAAGTCTTAAATGAGAATATACCCTAATATTTGAAGGAATTACACATAACATTTATTGGTTATAAATATCATAAATATTCTTTATTATATGCTTGATGTATAGTGAATTTTTATAATTTATTTGAAAAAGTTTGGTTTAAATATTTGCTATTAAATAGATAATAGCAGTCCTTATCATTAATGTTTATGGCAAAGCTGAGTTCTCTTAATAGATTAGCAAAGTAAGAAGATAGGATACCTGAAAGAAGGATCCTGGATAAGATCATGGAAAGGAAATATGAGTGTAAAACTGGAGAAATGCTAGATGTGGCCTATAGTTATAATATGTATCATGTCAGTGTGAATTTCATTATTTTGTTTATTAGAAAGGAATTTAGCATCTTAAAATGTAAGATGATACTTGAAAATGTATAGTGCCATTGCCTCAGCTTAATTTTAAGATGAAAATATTGAAATGATATTTAATTGTTTTCATGTCAATTATAAGTACACATTTAATAATTAAACTATATTCCCCTGATAATTCTATATGCTCTTAATTAGAAGTATCTTTGTCTTTTTACCTTGTTTTGCATTAGTTTTGCTCCATGTCACAACTTAGGATGATTGTGTGTATATGTGAGTAAAAAGGAATTGTTCTGTAAAGTAAAAATTGACTAAAGCACTCACTGTGAGTAGCTTATGTATATAAACATCTGAAATCCTGTTCTACACATGTAAAAAATACTTATTAGGCTTATTGTCTTTAATAATGTTCTCAGTACAGTTTCTATTTAATTTGGTTCAAAATGAAAATGATACTATTGTCTAACTTATTACTCATGTTTATACATGAATATAATAAGTCCTTCATACATTTATTTCATATAGGGAAAAATGTACACAAGCATTTGCTATTACATAAAGTAATTTCATTTTCAATCTCAAATCTCCATTCCATTGTATGACAATACATTATGTGATTTATATACCATGCACTATTTCAACAGTAAAACCAATATATATCTTCATTCTCATTTTTGATGAAAACTAATCCAGGTTTTCATATAAATTCCTAAACCTCTAGATACTAAGAACTCATCATAATGCAATTTTGAAATAATTTCATCATTTCAATTATTTCTAATCCCATAGAGAACTGTTACGATTTTTCTTAAGTAAAACATACAATAGTTGTTTTAATCATCTTGAGAAATAGAGATTCATTACAGTAGTTCAAGTGGATGGAATTAGCTCTTGTCTCTCAGGGAATCACAGAAAGAAACATGGATATTTCCAGACAGAGTCTGTAATTGTTCCTAAAGCAGTTAGCATAGCAAAATATTAAACTTTGTTTTGAAATATAAATAATTAATTTAAATTCCATCTTTCTTTTCTGGAAACACACTGGTTTTGTGTGTTTGTTTTTGTTTGTTTGATTTTAATAAAAATAAAAGGCCTTTCTTATATTTTCATTTAATGAAGTCTGCTACCCTATGTAATGATATCACTCAAACCTTTTCTGTGACATCGTGAGATGATTTGAATATGGTTGGCCCAAGGAGTGGCACTATTAGGAGTCATGTCTTGGTTAGAGTAGGTGTGGCCTTGTTGGAGTAGACATGGCCTTGTTGTAGGAATTGTGTCATCCTAAGTGTGGGTATTAAGAAGTCAGTCTTCTCCTGTTTGCCTTTGTAACAAGATGTAGAATTCTCAGCTTTGCCTGTACCGTGCTTGCCTGGACTGTGCCATTCTCCAGCCTTGATGATAATGGCCTGTTACCCAATTGAGTGGTGTCCTTATAAGAGTTGACTTGCTCATGTTATCAGCAGTAAAACCCTAACTAAGACATATGGTTATTGTTTCTTTAGACTTTTATACAATGTCAATAGCTTAAATAATTTAAAAGTAGTTCTTTTGTAGTTTTATTAGAAGCAACATGATATTTTTTTTCAGGATTTGTAAAAGGTACAATTAATGACGGTGGATTTTATTGTTTGATTTGCTTTGCTTTTTTCAGTTTATGTATATGGTATTTTTTTGTGAAAGTATGCTAGCGAATGCTGAATGAGTCTAGTACCAATAGAGACTAGAAGAGAGCATCAGAACATTGGAATTGGAGTTACAGATTGGAGTTTTCTGTTCCATACTTACTGGCTATCAAACTCCAGACCTTTGCAGAGCTCTAAAATCCTGATTCCAATATAATCCTACCCCAATAATGATGGTTTAAAAGTATTTGACTTTTGAACTTTTAAAACAAAGCTCTCACTTCATTAATAATTATCTTATTCTAGGCCCAAATATGAGTTTCCTGGCCCAGCAGTATATACTCTGGTTCTTCCAAATTTCTTCTTCTAATGTAGAAAAGCTCAGATGAGATGTTCTTAAAGAACAAATAAAGATATAAATCACAAAAGCCATTGATTACCAACTGAATTGATGGGAACCACAGGTAAGTGGATTATGGGAATGGCGAGATACTCTGAATGGTGCAATAGTGGCACTTATATCCTGGGTGTGACCATCAGCCCTCAAATTGAATTTAAGGCCTGGATTAGTAGGAATGAATTTCATACCTGGTACCTTAAGCCTACCCAACTACCCTTGGTCATGAACCCAAGAGGAGCGTTCTCTACCACCATTCTTCTACAAAAGTCTGTTCTCCAACTGCATTATAAGCAACTCTCCTTATGTTCATAAACAAATGTAGTTTACAACACTCTTTAAAGAAGCTCTGTACAGCAGACAGAGATGATTATAGAAAGACCAGACTTGTCAATATTCAGAGGTCAGCTGACCATGGGGAGCCTGCCCTCAGCTAATACATTCCCAGGAGAACTTTTACACTTAAAGCTCCAGAAACATCTCAGAAGAGGAAAATCTAAAGACTGTAAGAAGTGGAGGACCAGGTGCAAGGCATATAGTTGTAAATAGTTTCTTCTAAGCAAAAGAGAAGAGGATATAAATAAATAGTAGCTATGGGAACTTAGGGGAGTAGCAGGGTGTGAATATTATAAAGTTTTTTTAGTATTCTCTAAAGATTAATAAAACTTATGCACACACACAAAGGAAGACTACAAGATAGTGCCTCCCTTGTTCCTTGAAGATGGAACAGGGAAGACACAATAACTAAGTGCAGGCAGAAAGCAGCTATCAGCCCAAATGCTTGAATTACCCTAGATGCCTAGAACACATAAAACTCAAGACGGATGATCAAAATGTGAATGCTTCACTCCTTCTTTAAAAGGGGAACAAGAATACCCTTGGCAGGGAAGAGAGAGGCAAAGATTAAAACAGAGACTGAAGGAACACCCATTCAGAGCCTGCCCCACATGTGGCCCATACATATACAGCCACCCAAGTAGACAAGATGGATGAAGCAAAGAAGTGCAGGCAGACAGGAACCACATGTAGATCTCTCCTGAGAGACACAGCAAGAATACAACAAATACAGTGGCGAATGTCAGCAGCAAACCACTGAACTGAGAATAGGACCCCCGTTGAAGGAATCAGAGAAAGAACTGGAAGAGCTTGAAGGGGATCGAGACCCCATATGTACAACAATGCCAAGCAACCAGAGCTTCCAGGGACTAAACCACTACCTAAAGACTATACATGGACTGACCCTGGACTCTGACCTCATAGGGCATTGAATATCCTAGTAAGAGCACCAGTGGAAGGGGAAGCCCTGGGTCCTGCTAAGACTGAAGCGTGATTGTTGAGGGAGGCGGCAATGGGGGGAGGATGGGGAGGAACACCCATGAAGAAGGGGAGGGGAAGGGATTAGGGGGATGTTGGCCCGGAAACCAGGAAAGGGAATAACACTCGAAATGTAAATAAGAAATACTCAAGTTAAAAAAAATAAAATAAAATAAAATAAAATAAAAAGAAAGAAAGAAAGAAAGCCTTGGTTAATGGCCTTGGGATGTTGGTAAGCTCTCTTTTGTTTATTCTGTCAAAAGTGTCAATTTGCATTTCTTCTATGCATGTGAGCAATATAAATGTGAGGAGAGAATTGAATTAAGGGTATCAATTTATTAGAAGTGCTTTTGGGAAATAAAGAAAATCCACGATTTGACAGTTTACAGAGTAAAACCTTTCATCTCTGTCTTTTTGGAAAATGAATTACATTTTGCATATACAATATGAGATAAAATCCTAAGTCTAGGAGATGACTATATGTATTTTTTTAAAATACTTATGGCCACATTATTGATAGTATCTTTTCAGCTCTATAATCTAGTTAAAAGAATTCACAAGGACTTGAATATCTCCTCATATTATCCTAAGTCATAAATCAATCTAGTTAAATGCATTATTTGAAACCATTAATCTATGTTGTTTAAGAAATATGTGCATATGTATGTAGCAGGGAATAGTTAATCTGCTTTGAGCACCTGGCACGTGATTGCACTTTTTGCCACTCACTAGAGTTCTCTGGGTTTGCTATTGAAAACCTATACACCTTCATATTCTGGAATGCCTTGACTAGGTCAATGGCCTGGCACTTCCAAACCTCCCTGCCCCCCCTCCCCAGCTAGCACACACTCCCCTTAGGGATTCCTGAATTGACACTATTATCTATATTTTTCATTGCTGTCCTGTTTTCTTCTGTGAAGTCCTCCAATGTGGCTGCTTTCCCTTTGCATCTACATTGCTGGGTGAATTCTCTCCTGCAGCTTTTTTTTTTTTAATTTATTATTTTAGTTACAAGCATTTTTATTTATAGATTTTTGTTTATTTTCCTAATATTTTCCACATTATATGATAAAAACTCACATCATTGTTTTAATATGCTTTTTCTTTTATTTTTTTATTTACATTTCAAACCTTATCCCCTTTCCCAGTTTCCCCTCCAGAAACCCCTATACCATCCCCCTCTCCCTGCTTCTATGAGGTTGCACTCTCATCCACACACCCACTCACTCTTGCCTCCCCACCTCCTCCCAGCATTCCTACACTGGAGCATCCAGCCTTCACAGGACCAAGGGCCTCTCCTCTCAGTGATGCCTGACAAGACCATCCTCTGTTTATATTCAGCTGAAACCAAGAATCACTCCATGTGTACTAGCTCTTTGGTGGTTTAGTCCCTGGGAGCTCTGTGGGTTCTGTTAGAACATTTTGACATCCACAATAGTTTCTGGGCTTGGTGTCTGTATACAGGAGAGATCCCCCAGATGGGGCAGGCTCTAGATAGCCTTTCCTTCAGTCTCTGATCCATACTTCGTCTCATATATCCTCCTGAGAGTATTTTATTCCCCCTTTTAAGAAGGACTGAAGTGTTCACACTTTTGGTCTTCCTTCTTCTAAGGCTTCATGTGGTCTGTAAATTGTATCTTGGGTAATTCGAGCATTTGGTTAAATATCCACTTATCAGTGAGTGCATACCATGTGTGTTCTTTTATGACTGGGTTACCTCATTCAGAATGATAATTTCTAGTGCAATCAATTTGTCTAAGAACTTCATGAAGTCATTGTTTTTAATTAGCTGAGTAGTACTCCGTTGTGTAAACGTACCACATTTTCTATATCCATTCTTCTTCAGAAGGACATCTGAGTTCTTTCCAGCTTTTGACTACTATAAATAAGGCTGCTATGAACATAGTGGATCATGTGTCCTTATTATATGTTGGAGCATCTTTTGACTATATGCCCAGGAGTGGTTTAGCTGGGTCTTCAGTTAGTGGAATGTCCAATTTTTTGAGGAACTGCCAGACTAATTTCCAGAGTCATACCCTTTGCAAACCCACCAACAATGGAGGAGTGTTCCTCTTTCTCCACATCCTCACCAGCATTTGTTGTTGCCTGAGTTTTTATCTTGGTCATTCTGACTGATGTGAAGTGGTGTAAGGAGCTTAAACATTTGTTTAGGTGCTTCGCAGCCATTCTATATCCCTCAGTTGAAATTTTTTTGTTTAGCTCTGTACACCATTTTAATAGGGTTATTTGGCTCTCTGGAGTCTAAATTCTTGAGTTCTTTGTATATATTGAATATTAGCCCTCTATCAGATGTAGGATTGGCAAAGATCTTTTCCCAATCTATTGGTTGCCTTAAATCTGAATTCTTGCTTTTGCTTCTTGTCAACTCTCTTTCTTCTCTCCTCTGCATTTCTTGCCCAGGAATCCTAAAGGTCCCACCTCTTTCATTCTGCCAGCCATTGGCCGTTGGCTCTTTATTGATTAATCAAAGTCCAATTATGGACAGGGACCCTCAGCATCTGGACATGCAGATTCCCATGTGATCTTGGGAGCAGAATTAAGACAAAGCATTAGAAACAATCCCCAACACATGTGTGTACTAAAAAAAAATTCAGCATTAGAAAGCAAATGATCAACTAAAGATACACATTCAGTCCATCTAAATCATACCCACTTTAAGAGGAATAATTGAAATGGAATCAAATAATAATCAAATCAGGAAAAAACCCTAAATGTACGTTAAAGTCATTATCTCTTGATGCCTGTTAAATTACAATAAAGTTTAAAAGTTAAAGCACTTTATTTTCTGTGTGGGATGATGTTGATTTGGCTGGACATTTTGGTTTCTGTCATTCATTTAAGGTCAAATGCTAGCTATGCTCAAACTATAGCAGATTTGGTCCTGGAGACAGCCCTCCTACTCACCCAGATGTTTGCAATAACTGTCAGAAAGGTTCTGTTGATTATCTTTACTGAAGCAACCTTAAAACGCTCATCTAGAAGAGTTCCTGGTTATCAAAAATGATGACTATAGAATTTACAGTTCAACACTGAATATTCTAAGAGAACATGGTGAGACATGAGTGACTTTGCTAGGAAGAACAAATAATTTCAGCCTTTTCATGTGAAGTCTTAAGGTATAGACTGATCATGCAGTCTAGTAAATAAAGGAACAATAGTCACTTGAGTTTTTGGATCCTATACAAGTAATTAATTATAATGGGGTTAAGATGGAGTCTGGGAGCTTGTATTCTCCTCTATATACCAGTATGCACTAATCAAGTATTAACTTATGTGATCTATAATTTGTGTTCTACTTTTTTCTATTATTTAATTTTTTATTAGATATATTTCTTTTCTTACATTTCGAATAGTATTCCCTTTCCTGGTTTCCTGTCCATAAGCCTGTATCTCCCCCTCCCCCATAGGGGTATTCCCCCCATCCACCTTCCTTACTGTCCCCCTCTGACATTCCCCTGCACTAGGGGTCCAACCTTGGCAGGACCAAGGGTTTCCACTTCCACTGGTGCCCCAACAAGGCTATTCTCTGCTACATATGCAGTTGGAGTCCTGGATCAGTCCTTGTATAGTCTTTTGGTAGTGGTTTAATCCCTGGAAGCTTTGGTTGGTTGGCATTGTTGTTCTTATGGGCTTGCAAGCCCCTTCAGCTCTTTCAATCCTTCCTCTAATTCCCCCAAACGGGGTCCTCTTCTCAGTTGAGTGGTTTCCTGCTAGCATTGACCTCTGTATTGGACATGATCTGGATGTGTCTCTCAGGAGAGATCTATATCCTGTCCCTTTCAGCATGCACTTTTTAGCTTCATCAATCTTATCTAGTTTTGGTGGCTGTATGTATATGTGTGGGGCAGGCTCTGAATGGCCATTCCTTCATTTGCTTCTCTAACCTTTGCTTCCATATCTCCCTCTATGGATATTTCCCCACTTTTAGGAAGGAGTGATGTAATTAGAAAAGTGAAAAACTGACACATTGGACTAGTACAAGAAACACACACACACATACACATACACACACACACACACACACACACGCACACGCACACACACACATACAAAGTAAAAGAACACTCATTTGCACACTTAGGAATCCCATAGGTCACCAAACTAGAAACCATAATAGACATACAAAGGCCCTGCATAATTACAAAGAAAAATTCTGACAGGAAAGTAATTATGATATAAGGAACTTCCCAATATGCCTTTCAGTTTGTTTTCTATTTGCCATCCACTGCTGGGGATGAGTCCTACTCTTAAGAGTAATTGACTTTCCTAGAGAAGACTCCTTTGGAGAAAACTAGTTTTTATTTGTCAGTGGTTATCAATTAGAGATAGTTTCTGTGTGAGGGAGGGGTTCATATGTCTACTTGTTGTTTCAACTCTAGGATTCCATCTGGTGCAGGCCTGTGCATTGTACATCATTCTGTGATTCCCTATGTACATAGAACTTGTTGACATAGAGCGCCTTGTTTTGTTGGGTTCCTCCAGCCATCTGGCTATCACTCTCTTCACTTGCTTGTCTGCAGAATTTCCTGAAGCCTGAGAAGAGGAATGTGATGAAGACATCCTATTTTGACCTGAGTATTTGAAGGTCTCTCACTCTCTGCATCTACTTGTGGGTCTATGTTCTTGTTCCCAACTTCTGCTAGAGGAAGCTACTCTGATAGCAAGGTAATAATTTCATGTTATAGCAGAATGCCATTAGAAGTCATTTTCTTACTTCTGTTTCTCCTCTTCGCCCTCCTCTTTTTCCTGCTGCTGCTCCTCTTCCTCCTCCTCTTCCTCCTCCTCTTCCTCCTTTTCTTCCTCCTCATTCTGCCAGTAAATATTGGTTTTATGTCCAGGTTCCTAGGCTATCTCCTTTCGGGTTCTTGGTCACACAAGCAATGTTATTTATAGACTTTACAAGTGGCTTCAGGTCATATTAGATATTGGTTGGTTACTCCAAAAAGCATTATGTCACAGTTACACTAGCAGCCCTTGATATCTTCCTGGCAAGATATCATTATAAATCAAAGGCTTGCTGGCTCGGTTGTTGCCTATATATCTTCTTTGGCAGCTTTCCAAGGTTATCCTGGTATCAAGAAAAGTGAGAACAGTCAGTAAAGGCATTTAGGTACCTGCTCAATTTTTCCATTTTCAAATACTTTGACAATGTGGTCTTGCTTTTAATATATGGAGAGTAACCTATAATCATGCAATATGCTAGGCATTATAGGTCCTCATTAGCCAAAAACTCGAAGAGATTTAAGCAAATCCTGAGACTGAAAGTTTCGCCTGATGACAAATTTTAGACATTTGGGATCTGTCTCCACATTCTTTGTGATTTCATTTAGATTTCTCTCATATATGTGTATATTTTAAGAAGCGTTGAATGCGTTATATTTTCGTACATCAAGGGGTCCTTAATTGTACCTATCTCTTCCCATCTTCCCTTCTTCATCTCCGCTTCCCTGCCTCTCCCCACATGATCCCCTGGTTCCAGTTTCCTTTATTTATCCATACTTATCTGTTCTATGTCTTTCTTGGGAGACCTTCCTTTCCCACATCATGCCTAGTCCCTTACTAACTAACCTCTGTGGTCCTATGGCCCATAGCTTGATTATGACTAACAGAAAATATACACATATTATCAAATATATATTACATTTGTCTTCCTGTGCCTGGGTTACCTTACTCAGAATGATTTCTACTTCTAGGTTCATACATTCACCCGAAAATTATTTCATAGTTTAATGGATGAGGAATTTCTCACTCTGTAATTTTTCATATTTTATTTGTTCATCCATCTGACAAGGGACATATAGATATTTACAAATTTCATACTTTTATTAATAAAGCAGCAATGAACAAGGTTGAGTCAGTTTCACTGTGGTAAGGTGAATCATCCTATGGGTATATACTCAAGTGGAGTTTGAGTTATTTTGATTCCCATCTTACTGAGAGATGAACACATTGATTTCCATTATGGCTGTATAAAGGATCAGACACATAAGTGTGCTAATCTTAACTCCAAATACTCATCACAATGAGCTGTCACATCTTTTCTGGTTCTTGGGCATTGTGATTAGTATATGATATATTTCAAAAATAATTTTGATATTTATTCACTTGATAAATACTGGTGAATATGAATGTTGAACACTTCTGTGCATTTTCTGTGCCTTCTAAGACTAATGTTTAGATATGTATCCTATTTTTTATATTTATATTCTTTTGCACATATATTAGGCTAAAAAGCTGAAAATGCCAATCATTTTTTATATTTATATTCTTTTGCACATATATTAGGCTAAAAAGCTGAAAATGCCAATTCATTTAAATAGCACAGTCTCTTATCATACAGAATCTTTTCAGTTTAATGAAGTCTGACTTATTAATTATATGCTTAGTGCCTAGAACAATGGTATTCTGTTCACAAAATATTTCCAGTACCAATGAGTGTATCCATATTTTCACTTCTATAAGATTCATTATGTCTTGTGTCATATTGAGCACTTTGATACATTTGGATCTGCAATATTTGAAGGGTGATAAATATAGATCTACTTGCAATCTTCTATATGCACCCTTTGACCAGAACAATTCATTGAAGATACTGTATTTTTTACAGTTTATATTTATGGCATCTATATTAAAATATATGGCATCCACAGATGTGTGGACTCATGTCTAGGTTTTGAATTTAATTACATTCATCAATGTGTCAGTTTTTGTGTGGCAATGTGTCTCTGTGTGTAACACACTGGATTTAATACTGTTTCACTCTAGGACAAATTGAAATACTGGATGGTGGTACAACCAGAAATTCTTTTATTCAGAATGTTTTAGCTAGGTTAGTTCATTTGTGCTTCCCTATGAAACTAAAAATTTTACTTTAAATGTCTGGGTTTATGTATATTTATATATAGATGTAGATGTAAATGTAGATGATATATTTGTATAAGCAGATGTAGAAGATATATATACATATATGTATATATATCTTCTGTAAATAAGAATTTTTGACTTCTTCTTTTTCAATTTGTATCCTTTTGTTCTCTTCCAGGTGTTATATTGATCTAGCTAAGGTTTCTTTTGAATATGTATAAGGAGAGTGGACAACCTGCCCTGTTCCTTATTTTAGTGAAATGGCTTTGAGTTTCTTTTGATTTAGGTTGACGCTGGCTATGGTCTTGCTGTAAAGTATTTTTATTATGTTGAGTTATTCCCTTGTATTCCTAATATCTTGAGAACTTTTATCAAAAAGAGATGTTGGATTTTGTCACGGGTCTTTTCTGTATCTAATGAGATGACCAGATGTGTTATTTTGTTGGCCTTTCCGTGTATTAATGTGGTAGTTTACACTTATCATTTTACCTATGTTGAACTAACCCCGCATCATCTTGGATGAGGCTCACTAAATCATGGTGGATGATATTTTGGTTGTTATCTTGAATTAAATTGCAAAATATTTTTGGCATATATGTTCATAAGAGAAATTAGACTTTGTTATCTTCGTTGTGTCATTACATGAGCATTACAGAAACTTTGTCTTCATTAAACAAAGTGTTTTGATTTTGTGGAATACTAGAATTTGAGGATTACTAGAATTAACTTTTCATGAAAGCCTGGTAGTTTTCTGCACTAATACCATCTGTTCAGGAAAATTTTTGATTGGGAGACTTTTAATTACTACCTCGATCTCACAAGTGTTTATAGTTATGTTTAACTTGCTTATCAGTTCTTAATTTAATTTTTATAATAGTATGCATTGGGAAAATTATCCATTTCTTTGAGATTTTTAAGTTGTTAGATTTCAAATTTATATATATATATATATATATATATTCTTTCAAACAATACATATCAAATACAGTTTCACTTCCATCCAATTTTCTTCCTACATCTCCCCACCTCCCTTCCATCCACTTTTTCTCCATCTCCCATCAGAAAAGAACATTCTTCCAAAGAATAAAATGGTGAATATGACCAAATGAAACAAAATATAGTAATGCTAGTCAAAATCCATCACAACGAAGCTAGGCAAGGCAACCTACAAGAGGAAAAGATTCCCAACAGTGGACACAAGAGGCTAAATGATATGTAAGACACACCTGCTCCTGCAATTCGGAGTCTCACAAAATAACATGTTAACAGCCACATCACAAAACTTTGCGGTCGTGGGATAGATCCCATGTTTGCTGCTTGAGTTTCTATGAGCCCTTATGAGCACTGCTTATGGCACAGTGGGCTGTGTTCTCCTGGTATCCTCTGTCTGCTTTGACTGCTAGAGTCCTTCTGCTCCCTCTTGGCTGGGATACCCTGAGATCTAAGGGGAAGAATTCCATTGAGAACTTTGATTTAGGCTCTCTTCACATAATATATGGACTTTCCGCTCTGCATTTGCTCCCATTTGCTTCCTCAGGAAGCCTCTTTATCCTTTCTTAATTTTCTGATTTCCTCATTGTTTATTGTTGTGTTCCCCTCTTTATTTTCAATTTTTTGAAATTTTTAGTCTATCTCATTTGGTTAATTTGGATAGGGTTTTTCTATCTTATTGATTTTCTCAAAAAAGCCCTAACTTTTTGTTTCATTAATTATTTGTTTCCATTCTATTGATTTCAGTCATGAGTTTGCTTATTTCTTGAGGTTGTGATTTCTTCTTTTTCAATAATTTAGATCTGCATCTAAGGTACTAGTATGAGATTTATTTATTTATTAATTAATTAATTAATTTATTTATTTATTTATTATCATTGAGGCATTTAGAGCTATGAACTTTGTTTCTTAGAACCACCTTCATCTTAGAAGTTATGGTAAATTGTGTTTTCATTTTCATTCAGTTTTAGAAATTTTCCACAACTCCCTTGACCTATTTTTTTTTTTTTAGTTCAAAAGTGGGTTGTTCCATTCCCATGGGTTTGTAAACTTTTTATTTTTGACGGTGTTGTTGGTATTCAGTTTGTCAGATGAGATACAGGGTGTTACTTTAAGTTTCTTGTATCTGTCAAGACACATTTTATCCAAATATGTGATCAGTTTTGGAGAAAGTTCAGTGACATGATGAAATGAAACTGTGTTCAGTTGTGTTTGGGATAAATGTTCCGTAAGTGTAATGTTACAGATATATTATTCACAATGGCAGGAGGCACCAGCATTTCTCTGTATTGTTTTTGTCTGTATGACTTGTCCATTTAGACAAATTATTTCTCTGAATTTGTTCGAAATGTTTTCTGTGCCTTTCACCTGAATTTCTTCTTTTTCCTCTATTCCTACTATTCATTGATTTTTTTCTCTTAGGACCCCACATTTCCTGAATGTTATGTGCCAGGGTTATTTCATATTTAACATTTTTCTTAACAGTACTACCCATTTTTTTCTATTGTAAATTTAATGCCTGAGATTCTTTCTTCCATTTCAGTGTTTTGGTGAGTTTTGCCTCTTCAATTTCTTTCCAGAAATTTCCCTCAGCTTCGGTTTTCTTTATAGATTCCATTTCCACTTCTTTATCTTGAATGGATTTATTAATTTCTTTCCAGTGTTTGCATATGACTTCATTAAAGAATCTATTCAGTTCCTCTTTATGGATCTTTATTATATTCATATAGGCTATTTTGGGGTACTTGTCTTGTGTTCCTTCCATGTTGTAATCTTCAAGGCCAACTTTGATAGGTTTGTTTGCTTTAGTCAGGTCCCATTTTCCTGACTGTGGTGGATTATGTTTGTATTCTGCTGTGCAGGTATATTTATGTGGGCATGTGTTTGCACAGATTCTAATTTTAAGTCCTGATATCTGGTGTCGTCTCCTTGGCTGGTTATTTTCTTCCTTGGTTTTGTTGCCCTCTTCTCTTTGGTTTTTAGGGCAGTGAGAAGGATATATGTTTCCTAGCAGAAAATTCTTCTAGGCTTTTGATAGGTGTTGTTACAGAAGATTCCATGTAAAATGTGTTTCTTTCTATTGGGAGCTGACCATTACACATGGGAATGGACTAAGAGTGGAGATGAATTTTGATCATGTTCAATAACTTATAACTGTTTTATATGTTTAATTTTTTCCTTTGTAAATAACTATATTTATTCAACGCAGGAGATTGGGACTGCTTGTTTAGAATTACAAAAGAGAGAATTCTGAAGATTTCTTCCCAGCTATGCTCACACACAGCAAAGAGATAACTGGAAATTGACATTTAAATTGTTTTACACTGCAGAAGTCAACAAGCATAAAACACAGATCTTTTTTCCATCCTTCCCCTCAATAGCCTGCTATAAAAAATTATCACATCACTGGTTAAAACTCAGAATTTTAGGCTTATTTCACCCTAAATTTTGAGGATCAAGCCTTATTCGATGTTCCCTTGAATAGTGATTTAAAATCAGCTAACAGACTGAATTTGTTTCAATAGAATTTACTCTTTTTTGGTTATTTCATTTATTTACATTTCAAATGTTATCCATCATCCCAGTCTCCCCTCCACAAGCCCCCTATCCCCTTCTCCCTCCTCCTGCCTCTATGAGGGTGCTCCCTTACCTGCCCATCCACTCCTGCCTCAGCAGCCTAGCATTCCCCTATCCTGAGTCATTAAACTTCCACAGGACCAAGGAGCTCCCCTCCCAATCATGCCAGATATGGCAGTCCTCTGTTACATATCCAGCTGGAGCTCTGAGGTGTCTGGTTGGTTGAAGATTTTGTTCTTCATATGAGGGTGCAAACCCCTTCTGCTCCTATAGTCCTTGCCCTAACTTCCTCACTGGGGTCCCTGATCTTAGTCTAATGTTCAGCTGTGTACATTTACATCTGTATTGGTTCCGCTCTAAGAGAGCCTCTCAGGGGACAGCTATACCAGGTTTCTCTCAGTAAGCACATCTTGGCATCTGCAATAGTAACTGGGTTTGATGTCTGCCTATGGGATGGATCCCCAAATAGGGCAGTCTCTGGATGGCCTTTCCTTCAGTTTCTGCTCCACTATTTGTCCCTGCATTTCCTTTTGACAGGAGGAAGCCTGGGTTAATATTTTTGAGGTGAGTGGGTGACCCCACCTCTCCACTGGGGGCCGTGCCTATCCACTGGATATGGACTCTACTGATCCTATCTCCCCTTTATTGGGAGCTAAAGTCCTCTCTATTGGATCCCTTGGGTCCCTGGCATCTGGAACTTTCTAGTAACAACTCCCAATTCCCCCTCGCCTACTGCTACACACCTAATTCCAAATTCCTAATCCTCTGTTTTTCTCTCCCACTTCTTCCCATATCTGAACTGGTCCCCCTTTCCCCTCCCCTTCCTCTCTCCCTCTCAGATCCTTCTCTCCCTATACTTCCCAGAGATTATTCTCTTTGCCCTAGTGAATAGTACTGTAGCATCATAACAGTCAGCATGGCTATGATCAAAAGCATAGGTGACAGCAGATGCTGGTGAGGATGTGGAAAAATGGGAACAGTACTCCATTGCTGTTGGGATTGTAACCTAGTACAACTACTCTGGAAATCAGTCTGGCAATTCCTCAGAAAAGGAGAAACAGTTCTACCTCAGGACTCAGCTATACCACACCTGGGCATATATTAAAAAAGATGCTCCAGCATATAACAACATATACCTGCCCTACTACATTCATAGCAGCCTTATTTATAATGGCCAGAAGCTAGAAAGAACCCAGATGTCCCTTAACAGAGGAATGGATACAGAAAATGTGGTACATTAACACAGAGGAGTACTACTCAGCTATTAAAAGCAATAACTTCATGAAATTCGCAGGCAAAAAGATGGAACTTGAAAATATCATCCTGTCACAAATAACACACATGGCATGTACTCACAGATAAGTGGACATTAGTAAAAAAAATAAACTCTGAATACTCACGATACAACTCATAGGCCATGTGAAACTCGAGAAGAAAGAGTCTTTACTTTTCAAAAATTCAATACTATTTGCTATTTGGTAAAAATTTAAAAGGATGGTTCTTCTAAAATAAAATTTAAATGTTGAATGCATGAAAATTGAGATCAACTCTCACCCACAGAGGCATCATGCAGGCCTGAGGTTCTTTTTCTGAATGCGTATATAGGCATAAGGTTAAAGCTACTACAATTTTATTGAAATTAGAACACCCCTAGGAATTGTTGACTCAGAAAATAAATTTCAAATTGAAAATGAATCAGCTTATATTAATACATTGTAGTTTTTAAATGAATATCACAAACTATAAAAATTGTATATTTTGAGGATACCAAATCAGTTTTCCCTTTAAAAGTATAAGCTAATGCTTGCAACATTATCTATAAAGAGACCCATTTTTCATCCCCTGACAGGAGGAAATAGAAGCCTGCTGCTCATTTTATAGCTCAGCAACCTTCTAAGTAGTCCATGCGTTCACTTATTTCATGGAATCCGTTTATAAACAAATTGTTTAAGGCCTCTGAGATGCAGCAATCTGCGTGTATCAACTGGCATCCTTCATAGAATGATGTATTAATTGTGATCCTCTTAAATAATGATGAATTTTAAACTCAGCTTTTTACTCCTGTCTTTATCACTGCATATACATTTTCTTTACTTATAAAAAAATTCTGTAAAAAATATAAACCACCATTAAAATTGCAGTTCAAATGCATATTTGCCTTTATATGTAAGACATTGCTACCTCTTGGTATTTGGAACTACCAATACCATTAATTATTTAAACACACATTTTGACCAAATATATGTTAATATTCTTTTGCATTTACTTTATCTTGTCACCTTTTCTTTGTTTTTCAAAGCAATATTTATTTGACATGCATTGTTTTTTAAGTTATATAAAGTCCCATTTATATAAATCAAATTATTCTTTAAATATGTCAGTATAATTTAATTACAATTATAAATATATATATATGTATATATATATATTAAGTTAAGAACATAAAGCCTGATTATGCTAAAATTTGATGTAGCTTCATAAGGACAGCACATTTGATTGCTTAGTTTTACTACAAGTACTCTAAAACTACTTGCTTTCAAACTCCATACCTTACGATAGGGAACATAGCATGACCATGCTATTGTTGATGCTTAAGTATATATTTTTTTTAGAATAGCAAAGTTATTGACAAAATGAGGAACTCATATGTGAACCACCACAAGTCATTTGCCACACACTAACTGCATTTCGTTTGCTTGGCCCATCTTATCTTCATTTAGTTAATTTGTGTCTTCACTAGGAAGCCTGGTAAGAGCCCACAATATTTACTTGAATCAGACAGCAGAGCTCTTGTGCGCTCAGCATCCTTCTCATGTTACCACAGTGTTACAGTCGTCATTATTTATACCACATCGATTGCACCCTCTGTCCTGATACATTCTTGCTGCCAGTTACTCCTCCACCTCAACTTACTAATTACTCCATTCAGCCCATTCATCTCTCCCTCAGCCTCCTGTCCAATTGCCAATTTGTGGAGTGAACATTAATGATCTCTGTCCATTATACCTTACACAACTTAGTTTTCACTTTCCCCATAGTTAATCACTCTGTGGTGTAAAAAGATGTGAATAGACGCATTAACATATTTCTTCTTGGCTATCAATGTATCTGATCTTACCTCCGTTATTCTAAATCCCACTCATCCTACGTTTTCAATAGGTTTTGAGGATTTAAATAGTTGCTAAATGAAGTAATCATTACTAGTCAAGTAGATACACAGCAAGCTCTCAGTCTGTCATTTTAAAACATTAGAAATAATAAATACAGAAAAAAGCTGATTATTATTTCAGTCCATAAGGAGAGATTCAGATTATTTAGCCTTACTAGTTAATTTTGAAAAGTTCATTGATAACCACCCTCCCTCCCAAAAAAAAATCAAGCTAAACACATAAGTAAGTAGATAAAAGGCCAGAATAATAAATAGAAAAAAAAAACTGAGTTTGTCTCCCGACTGCACACATTGGTTATCACAGCTCTTTGGAGCCAAAGATAGGTCCATCCCTAAAGGTCTTGGCCAGCAAGTCTAGGTAAGTCTATGACCATAAACTCTCTGAGAGGAAGCAGTATCTTATAAACAACTCTTTCACTTTCTTTATTTCCTTCTTTCCTTCTTTCTTTCCTCTCTTCTATCCTCCTTCCTTCCTTTGTCTTCCTTCCTTTCTTCCTTCCTTCCTTCCTTCCTTCCTTCCTTCCTTCCTTCCTTCCTTCTCGCTCTTGCTCTCGCTCTCGCTCTCGCTCTCTTTCTTTCCTTCCTTCTTTTCTTCTCTCTTTTATATCCCAGTATTTCCCCTTCTACCCCTCCTCCCAGTCCCTCTCTTCATCCCCTCTTCCTGACCCTGTGCACCCCTCTTCCGTTTCTCAGTTTCTTTTCAAAAAATGGCCAGCCTCCAGTGGATATCAAGTTGCAGTAAGATCCATACTTTCCTATTAAGGCTGGACCAGGCAACCCATTCTGAGCGCTTGTAATCTTTGCACTCACATATTTCTGCATCCCTGTCTTCGTAATGTTTAATCCCCCAACAGCTTGGATACTACAATCACATTTCCTGGAATCTTTTTATATCATGCTTGTGATTAGTGAATAAATTCTGATCAATAGTAATACTTTAGAGAGAGTTTTGAATATAAACACAAAGCTGTTTTGACTTTTTTTGTTGTAAACAAACTATTATTTATTTGTACTTGAGCTGTAGTGTCTCTAAATTTACTAGATAGAGAATAAGTAATGTGGGAGGCCAGCACTGTCCTGTAACTTTTATTTTATATTGTATTTGCATAGAGTATTCATCTTTCTTGAAGGTCCTTAAATGATAATTCATTACAGGTCACATATAGACAATATTCAATTTTGCTTGTAAGAAAGCCTCAGTGTCATAGTGTATGTGGCTAAATATCTATCAGTCTGGTTGCTTCGAAGTAATACAGCATAAGTAGATGTGAGGTAACCTTTGCTAATGTAATGCTGGGCATGCCAAAACAATGATTTCTGAATAGACAGTCACTTCTGTCATATACAACCTAATGCATGGCATATCGAACCCCTTCTGTAATTCTGAATCCAACAGATCAGAAGCAGGTTGTATAATCTACCACAATGACCAGCTAAATAAAGGAAGTCCTTTTTAATATTTATTTTTGAGATTATAAAATAATTTCAAATGTTTCTCTTCCATGACTTCTTTTAAATCTATGGCATTGTTTTTCATCAATTCAATTATGACAGGCTCAGTCTGTATATTAATAGTTATATGTGTGTTTTCAGGGGCAATATTAGGTAACTAATTGGTATGCTTTTCCCTGGGTCTGATTACTTCTCCTTCTCTGACCATCCCTTAGTTGTTAAGTGGTTTATATGCAAGGTAAGTACATGGAAACTAAGATGAACAACTCTTCCAGTGTTGACAAGACTTTATGAATGTCCCTTTTAACATGAGTAAGAGTCACAAGATCACAACAAATTTCCTGATCTTATAACTCTTACAGTCTTTCTACTCTCACTGCCAAAATGTTCTCTTAGACTTAAATGAGGAAGTGTTTTGTAAATGTATCCACTGTGTCTTAGATTCAAAATTCTGCAATTTTATTGGTTATATTATTTGTTCCAAGACAAAGACCCACCATGTATCCTGGCATGATCTCAAGCTCTAGGATACTTCCTTACAAATAAGGGTCTATACTGCTATGCTTAGATACACTTATGTATTCATTCATCGCACTGTAAAATCAAATATTTTATGTTAAATTTGGTCTATATGTAAGGCAACTTTTTGTAAAACCAATAAAATTAATATGGTAAACTGAGCCTAAATATAACCTTAATATAGATTATGTATTAACTATTTGTAGTATAATAGATATAATACACCAAGGATTCTGTTAACAAACCTAAGGCAGTGGGTGAAGCAAAGAAGGTAGCAGGGAAAAATGGTGGCTAAAAGTAAAAGTTGATATTTAACAGCCAGAAAAAGAATGCACTTGCATTTTAAGAATATAATATAGGCTGAGTGTAGCCCTTAATGTATTGTCAATGAATTAAAATGAATATGCATAAGTGAATATAAATATTAAACATTATAGAGCTAACTATTTTAATTTTAAAACCAATTTAAACAGCCTTATGCATGAACTGAAATGATTGCTTGACAATAACTTTCAGGAAAGAGAGACTCGTTATTGACTTTGTAAAATGTTATTAAAAAGGAAAAATAGAGAAACTTAAGTAAATATTTTCTCTTCTTTTCAGGAAAATAAAGGTTCATTTCTTACAGACATTAAATCCAGTTTAGAATTATGAATATCTATTTTGATTAAAAAATCACCGAGTATAAAATAACATCAACAAATGTGTGCTTTCTCATATCTAGCACAGTTTTAATACAATCAGAATTAAAAAGAACAATACCATGACAGGTTTCTGCAATATTGGTTGATTACTCCAATAAAGTTGATCCTTTGCTTATGTCATTATCCAATGTGGGCTTCCAGATTGATGTGTTATCTCCAGGGACTAAAACAGGAACCCAGATTACTATCACCCTGTTCCTCTGATAGCTTGTGCATGTATCACTTGGGATATTTGGGCTGGGAGTCAGATAAAAATGGAAACGAAAGGGGGAAATATAGATGAGAATGGCCCTGGGTTAGTCTTAAAAGGGACTTCTTGCATCCTATCTTTCTTTGATTAGCCTAATAGCATAGCATAGAGAAACAGCACATACAGCGAAAGAAGGAAATAAACTCTTGGAATTTGTATTCAAATCTATGCCTGCCTGTTGCAGCACACACACACACACACACACACACACACACACACACACAAACACATACACACACATACAAACACACACAGTATAACAAATAAAACTGACCAATATTAAAATAAAAATAGCCAGAAAAGTACTTGCATAGAAAATGCCTGCCTGGATTTGGAGAAGAAATGTGTAATAGTTCAACTCTTATTGGGACTTAATTTTGTTTACTGTGTCATATCAGTACCTGATACATGAGAGGACTTGTGTTTTCACAAATGACAGAGATATAAGCAATGTCGATGTATCTGTTGTTCTCTCTGGAGCATTTTTCGAGTACTGGAAGATTGTTCCTATAGGAAAATAGGTTTTTATTTTCAACACATATTCTTTTTGTCTTTTCTTTTGATTTCAGGACTGCAACTGGCTTAAAAGTACTTAAAAGTTACTCCCGTTAACTGCTACGAAAATAACTTCAAATAAAATTTCTAAATATTAAGTTAACATAAGAAACAACATTTCTAGTAGATTTTTAAAAAAAAATTAATGCAAAATTTTACAAACAATTTTAAAATGGCAATCTAATTTAAATGAACAATTATTGCATCCTAGATAAATTGATATAATTTTTTTTGCTATTTTGTTCAGAAGCCCAAGTAAATTAAAATACTAGTCTTGTGACTTAACGACTATCCAATATAAGTAACCTGATCGTTAAATATTTAACTTTCACCTACAACAAAATGTTACCTTGAATCATCCAGTCTGAAACCTTGATTCTCTATTCTGTTTGGCAGCATAAATGAGAAGGAAGAAAAAAAGCAATGAGGTAATGAAAGTGTTCTACTTTGATGAATTTTCTCGAGCTAAACTGTTTTCCTGGGGATACAAGAAGAGTCTGCTGCTTACTCTTTTAGAGTAATTTCCAGATTTTCAATTGAGAGCAGAAGTTGACTATAACTGTATCTTTTTGCTCTGCCCGTGTGGTGTTGAATGTATGCAGCTGGGAACTTTGCTAACTGGTCATTCAGAGATTGAAAAGTATTTCTAGTAGCTGCCATGATTGCTATGGGTAGTGATTAAAAGTACCCACAACTAAGCAAAACAAAACAAATAAACAAACAAACAAAACTCTACTGGATTTTTAAAGATGATTAGCAAAGCAGGATCTGGAGAGTGGTACTTGGACTTGTTAATTGTGCCTTCGGGGAAGGCAGGGCTCTGACTGTTAACTAAGAGGTACAAAACATGAAGAAAATCAGGATAATGCTTTTCTCTTCTGTGCTTTAAGAAAAGCAGAGGGCAAAATAAGGCAAATTTAACAGTCCTTGCTACCATCTGGACTTATATCCTATGTCTAGTAAATGTATAAGATGTTTACCAGTGCAAGGCTGCTACAGTCCAATGAAGGGTCAAAGACAAAGGCCAACCACAGCCATTTAAATAAATTCACACTGTGCACTTGATGGCCTCTTTAGGAAATGTGATGATTTGCCCTACATCTGTAGCTTTGTCACTGACTTTTACCATTGCTCTTCTCTAAGGCATTTAAAGAAGTGCTGCATCACCAAGCCCAAGTAGGCATACCTATCTCTCAACCACCTATATCGTACACACACACAGAACAGAGGGAAGTTAGAATCCCCATTAGCATAGTTAATAAGCCACAGCATATAAGTACATTTTCAATATTTCTAACGTGATAAATGGGTGAGAGACATTGCAATATTATATAAAACTTCAAGTTTAATTCTACAATGTCCTAATCACTGGAACAGGGTGAAGTCTCTTGTCTAGGGTGTCATTTAATTGTCTGCTTTATTATTTATCATCTATCCCACTTAGGGTTCCTATTGAATAGGAAGAAACATCATGGGCAAAGCAACATGGGAAGGAAAGGTTTAGTTCACCTTAGACTTGGATGTAATAGTTTATCACTGAGGGAAGGGCTACTTCAGAGGCCATACAATAAAAGGATTACCTGGGGAATCACTATCTCTGAACTCAAGCAGTATTACAGAGCAATAGTGATAAAATCTTCATGGTATTGATACAGAGAGAGACAGATAGACCAATGGAATAGAATTGAAGACCCAGAAGTGAACCCACACACCTATGGTCACTTGATTTTTGACAAAGGAGCCAAAACCATCAAATGGAAAAAAGATAGCATTTTCAGCAAATGATGCTGGTTCAACTGGAGGTCAACATGTAGAAGAATGCAGATCGATCCATGCTTATCACCCTGTTCAAAGCTTAAGTCCAAGTGGATCAAGGACCTCCACATCAAACCAGATACACTCAAACTAGTAAAAGAAAGAGTGGGGAAGAATCTTGAACACATGGGCACTGAAGAAAATTTCCTGATCAAAACATCAATGGCTTATGCTCCAAAGATCAATAATTGACAAATGGGATCTCATAAAACTGCAAAGCTTCTGTAAGGCAAAGGACATTATTGTTAGGACAAAATGACAACCAACAGATTGGGAAAAGATCTTTACCAATCCTACAACTTATAGAGGGCTTATATCCAAAATATACAAAGAACTCAAGAAGTTAGACTGCAGGGAGACAAATAACCCTATTAAAAAATGGGGTTCAGAGCTCAACAAAGAATTCACAGCTGAGGAATGCCGAATGGCTTAAAAACACCTAAAGAAATGTTCAACATCTTTAGTCATAAGGGAAATGCAAATCAAAACAACCCTGAGATTTCACCTCACACTAGTGAGAATGGCTAAGATCAAAAAATCAGGTGACAGCAAATGCTGGCGAGGATGTGGAGAAAGAGGAATACTCCTCCATTGTTGGTGGGATTGCAGACTGGTACAAACATTCTGGAAATCAGTCTGGAGGTTCCTCAGAAAATTGAACATTGAACTACCTGAGGACCCAGCTATACCCCTCTTGGGCATTTACCCAAAAGATGCCCCAACATATAACAAAGACACATGCTCCACTATCTTCATAGATGCCTTATTTATAATAGCCAGAAGCTGGAAAGAATCCAGATCCCCTTCGACAGAGGAATGGATACAGAAAATGTGGTACATCTACAAAATGGAATATTACTCAGCTATCAAAAACAATGGCTTTATGAAATTCATAGGCAAATGGATGGAACTAGAAAATATCATCCTGGGTGGGGTAACCAATCACAGAAAAACACACATGGTATGCTCTCATTGATAAGTGGATATTAGCCCAAATGCTCAAATTACCCTAGATCCACAGGACACATGAAACTCAAGAAGGATGACCAAATGCGAATGCCTCACTCCTTCTTTAAAAGGGGAACAAGAATACCCTTGGGAGGAAATAGGAAGGCAAAGTTTAGAACAGAGGCAGCAGGAACACCCATTCAGAGCCTGTCCCACAGGTGGCCCATACATATACAGCCACCCAATTAGACAAGATGGATGAAGCAAAGAAGTGCAGGCCGACAGGACCTGATGTAGATTTCTCCTGAAAGACACTGCCAGAATACAGCAAATACATAGGTGAATGCCATCATTAAACCACTGAACTGAGAACGGGACCCCCGTTGAAGGAATCAGAGAAAGGACTGAAAGAGCTTGAAGGGGCTTCAGACCCCATATGAACAACAATGTCAACCAACCAGAGCTTCCAGGGACTAAGCCACTACCCAAAGACTATACATGGACTGACCCTGGGCTCCAACCTCATAGGTAGCAATGAATAGCCTAGTAAGAGCACCAGTGGAAGGGGAAGCCCTTTGTCCTGCCAAGGCTGGACCCCCAGTGAACGGGATTCTTGGGGGGAGGGAGATAATGAGGGGAGGATGGGGAGGGGAACACCCATAGAAAAGGGGAGGAGGAGGGGTTTAGGGGGATGTTGACCTGGAAAACGGGAAAGGGTATAACAATCGAAATGTAAATAAGAAATACCCAAGTTAATAAAGATGAAAAAAAAAGTTTGTTTTGGTTTTGTTTAAAGTCTGGGCTTCGTCCATGCTTGATTTCATAGTTCTGTTACAGATTTTCCCATTCTGATCTTTATAGTCATCTTCTCTCTACCTTATTCATCGATAGCATGGAAAGAGCAGGGTATCATTAAGAAGTGAATGAGCAAAAAATAGACACCAAACACCCAATTTCTAATATCTGTGTCAGAATTCTGTGAAACTGTTGCATAATTACTGTGTAATTAATGTACAAAGACATGAAAATATTAATTAAAAGTAACTGTATTGATTCTTTTGAAACTAATTTTTATCATTTTAAAATGAATGAAAAAATGAATTATTTCAGAAATTTTTTATTGACTGATAAAGTTGGGTTTTCACAAACTTGACATATTTGAAGTGGTGATTAGATTAAATATCTCAATTTTTTATCCCTATAGGTAGTCATTATGCAGTGTGACAATGGTTTCAATGCATAAATTTTTTTTAGTATTTAGAAACACAAATTTCCACACAATGAGACATTTCCTTACACAATATTTACTTTTGTCCACAAAAGAAATACAGATCATGTTTACAGTTTTCTCTACCTTTATTTTTACCCAAAGAACTAATGTTTTCATAATTTCTGTTTTTCTTCCTTTTTTCCTTTCCATCCATCCTTCCTTCCTTCCTTCCTTCTTCTTTCTTTCGTTCTTTCATTCATTCCTTTCTTGTTTCCTTCCTTCTTTCCTTTCTTCCTTCTTTCATTTCTCTTTCTTTTTCCCTATCAGTCTCTGTGACCACATATGCATTACTGGACTGGAACTTAGTATTTTGCTCTGAATGGCTTTGAAACTGTGGCACTTCCTTTGTCTGTACCTCTCAATGTTTAGATTCCATATTTCTGCTTCTACATATATCCTATAATTGATCTATTCTAGTTGCAAACATTATCAGAATTAAAATGAGATCATTTGCTTCAACATTTATTCAAAGTAATTGATTTAATAAATAAATGTAAAACACAGAAAGGTTTGAAGGGCCCACTCTCATTTACAGTTGGCAGGTGAACATCATGCAATACTCTTAGACCAACAGCCTTGTAGACTCTTTTGCCTCTCACAAACATTCTTACCCACACACTTCTGAAAGAAAAACGCCAGCAACTCTATCTTCTGACTTGAGTGGCTTCCTTCCTGTGAGTTACTTCCACCAAAGGTTACTGCTTCAACTCTCATATGTTTCTTTGATGTGTCCTTCTGAAAACATCTTGTTTCAAACAAATTCTACTTAGTGTACACTGTGGCAATGTACTATGTATTTTTATTAATATTGATAGTATTTTAAATAATTTTCCTTTTTCTGTTATTAACAACACTTTAATACTCTATTACTAATATTTTATATTTATAAATTGTAATTTTTAATTAAAATATAATTACAGCCTTCTCCCCTTTAGGTTTCTGCTTCCAACCCTTCAATGTGATTTCCTTGCTCTGTTTTCTTTCACTGTTTTTACACACATGCCCCCCCACATATTTATATATTCTAAAATACATAAATACAGCTTGATCATTGCTCAGTTTTTATACCGTTCTATATCATTCTAAATTTAAGCATTCTAAATTTAAAGCATACTGCTGTAGTATTGGTGATTAGATTTACTTCAAAAGGAGCATATTTTTCTTGTATCATTTAGTCTGACACTAAGTCATAAGAAGTCTACTCTAAAACTTGAGAATCCTATTTAGCTCCGCTGTTTCATTCACTAAGCATACATAAAAATGGCTTGATACATATGTCTGTCATGTTATTTAATCATCTTTTGCTCATTCATGCTTTCCTTAGACAGCAGCCAAAGTAGTCATTTCAAATTCAAACCAATCATGCTCTCGTGAAAGTCATTCAATCAATTCTTACTCATTCATGACAAGTTTTTTGTTTGTTTATTTTATGAATAAAGTCTTTCCCGGGAAGCTCTATGAAGCATAGTTGCATATTAAAATAAAATCAACCATCGTATATTAATGCAAACTATTTGGGGTTCAATGTCAATTTAATTTAGCAAGATTGTCTGATGCTAGTTGGGTGCAGTCAGTATGTTTGCAAGGACGCAGCGGGTGGCAGGGCAGGTGATCCAGAAGAGGGAGATGAGCAAAGAACAACCAGGGCTTGCTCTGTTGGTGTTCCTGTTAAAACTTAAATTACCTTCCTATCATGACCCAGACTCACAGCAGTTTTCCTGTATTGTGTGTTGAAATGGGAGAGAAAGAGCATTTATCCACTACTACTGAGCTACCTAGGGAGACTCAACTCTCACACACTTAGCTGTCCAGTCTCCCCTTCACACTCTATGGTTTCCACTAGTTCAGAGAAACCCTGTGTCAGAATAGAGAGTTTTCTAAAGGTCAACTGGGGTTAGTTAGGTATGTCCAGCTTTAGAGTGTGTTCACAAAGGAGTTTCCAAAGCCATCAGAAGACAGAGTTGTTGCTGGTTCAGGGCTGTGATATAAGGTGGACAAAAACCCCAAGCTCAATCCATCCCTCTATCAATCACATCTCTTTGTTCCCCAGGTATATGTGCTCTGCAGGGTATTTTGGAGTAATGGCCAGGCGTGCCTCTGTGAAATACTAGCATGGGAAAGCGTCTACAACTTTCTGTAGAATAGCTCCATTCCCTATCCTGTCCACTGTAAAGGATCATCGCCATGATTTAAAAAAAAAAAAGAATCATTAAAGAATTTTCTGGAAATATACATATAAGTAACAACATACAGACTGAGCAATTATGCATAGTTAAATACATACAGTTTATTAATAGTTAAAGCTCTTCCCAGATTGAAAGCTAAAAGACTAGGAAACCTACATCAAATTATCACTACACAATTTAAAATAGTCTTCTGAATAATTTATAAAAGGCTAACATACTTTCTTACTGAGAGAGAGAGAGAGAGAGAGAGAGAGAGAGAGAGAGAGAGAGAGAGAGAGAGAGAGAGAGCATGAGCATTGATTCAATGTAGGAGTCTTGTGTGCAACATGATCATCTAGAAGTACCATCAATTTTATCAATTGGATGGACCAATAATTGTACTATCCTAAAATGATGATCCACTTTGGCTACTGATCAGGAGCAGATCTTCAAAAGTAGCTAGAGTTTAAAATGAAAGTAGCAGAGATTATGAGAATCCCTCAGGGAAACAAACAAATACAGACTTGAGGCAGAATGTGCAAGGGGTGGGTTGAAGGTGGGAAAGTGGAAGAAACGAAGATTCTAAGAATCTCTAAGAGGAGGTAACAGTTGCAGACTGGCATGTATTGCCAATACATTCTGTGAGAATGCAGGGGGATGGAGACCTTGCCTCCCCCCTCCCCCAGTACTTCCCATGGAGAGAAAGAAGGAAGAAACATTGTAAGCCATTAGAACAGAGTAACATCACCAATCCAGGGACCTCAGAGGTTAAAAGTCCAACTGGGTTCTCTAGGACCAGAATTTGTATAACCTCCCAAGGGGATCATCCTCCTGTGGAATATCTGGTCAAACTTCTCTGAAAGTGAAGATTTACAAGTCCAAAGTCCATGAAAATAACATAATGGCTAGGTATCCAAAGGAAATGTTCTAAGAAACGATACTACAAGCTATATTCAGAAATAAACCTGTCTCAAGTATTATATGGACCATGGTGGGGTGGAAGGCATGGTCAGTATCAGTAATTACCTTCACTTTACTTCATCTGATGTACCTCTTTCTACTGGACTCTTGAATATTAATTACTAAAGAGAATATATGAATTTCTCCTCGAATAAATTAATTTGTCCACATGAAGGGAAAATAAGCTGCATTTGAAGAATAGAAGCAATCAGGGAACTTGGTGATTTTTTACATATGTAGACTCACTATATAATGAAGGGTGGATAAAGGCAGAGATAAAGAAAAGTTTAGATTCCAGGTTGCCAGTGAAAAGGCTGGATACAGATGCAGTTATGTTCTCTTCTGCTCAAATTGAAGCGAAATGCAATCGCATTGGCAAAATTTTGTTTTATTTTTGTGGAAGTCAGATTCTATTTGTCTAACAATACATAGCTATAATAAAATCTGAATCTGTAGTATTAAATCTTCCTGGTTTTGTATGTGATTATATATTTATAAAGTTCCTCAGTCAGAAATTAATTAAAGTCATTTCTTCAAATAAACATGTAAAACATCTGATGTTTTGTTTGTTTTTATACCATATATTAGAAAGTCAAAGCCATTGCTTTTTATGGTTAAAATATGTAGAAACCATGTTATTAACTGGTTTACATGATAAGTGGTGGTTTTTTTTTTACACAAATGAGTTTATCAGTTGTAAAATCAGAACAGAAGGAGCTATCAACATTTTATGACATTGCTACATGTAAGAGTTCTATTTTTAAATAAACTTTAGTGTTTCTTCAAACACTCAAGATTGTAAGGAAATCTTTAGAACGATATGCTCAAGATTTGAAAAGACAACACATTTTAAATCTTGCCGCTCACTATCAAATTAAAAGGGAACCATATTTTTATCCATTTTGAAAAGAATTGGAAAAAATTACATCAGTATGTTAGCTCAAACGATAAAGAAATATATGTTATAATTTTTCTGAAGGACACAGCAAGTTAAACAGAAAATTTCTTTTCAGCCATGTAGTTAAATATTTTTATGGTATTCAAAATATGCATTAAAATCTTTCATATACAGAAGGCCAATGCAATTTGAGCCAAATGATTGTATCAATTTTATAACATTAGTACCATTTATTACTTGATGAGAGAAATTTATAAGATTCATATGATTAAGCTTTGAATACAAATTGAATGTAGTGAGCAGATTTGTTTACAATGTTTAAAATGTGATTAAGCCCATTTCTTAAGTTTAAATTTTGTATTAAAAAATACCAACATAGTTTAGCAATGATATTTCTTGAAATAACTTGATACAACAGGGAGATGTCCTCTAAGGTTTGAGAAATAGATTCTGTGTATTCTTTGATTTAAACATAACAGACATGGAAATCTAGGTCTGAGATCTCAGGCAACTTTATTGAAAGGGGGAGCTCAGCTAAAAAGGAATGTGAACAAGAAGACTTCTCAGTGTTGGAAAGGAAGATGGCCCTACTCTGGCCGAACAGTTGAGGCTTTACATTGTTGGGAAAAGGATAAAGTCTAATTCTATCTCAGAATTGTCTGTTTGGGGAGATTGCACAGATTGGTTAATGTAGCAGATGTAGGGCAGTAGGTTGGTGCCTACCATAGATGTCCTCAGGTGGAAGATTGGAAAGCTGCCTCAAAAAGTCACCTCCAGATGGCAGACAAGGACAGGGAAGCCATTACAGCAGGAGAGGAACTCAGTCTTCAGCCAAAGGGAAAGGTCCATTAACTGATCTACCATCACTTTCCGACATTCAATTGTCAGTGCCTCACTTGGATTTTATGAGACACTTTTTCTTTGTTAAATAATGACATATAAAAGTCTCTAATGTTTTTCACATAAATCTTAAGAGTCAAGTGAGTTTAAATGCAATATAACTTTTTATTTACAACTCAAAACATAGAGTTGTGTTATTTTGGGAGGGGAGGTGCTTTGTAAACCCTCATTTATATTATTCAATATGGTACCTCTCTTGTCTCAAATAGGTTTCAAACTAATGTTACAATAAAGACATTGAAACTTTTTCTATTTTTTCTTTACGACTTTTGATTCTTCTATCTCTCTTATTTTTATTTATAGCCATTTACTTTCGTACCAATGTATTTGACATGTTAAGCTCTAGTAACAGTGAAATCTCTGAATAATTGTTTGTAAAGGAATTTTTACAGTTTTATAAGGGTGTGGTTTGTTCCAGTTAATTGTAAATGTCTGTTGAACAGAAATACCTACACACCACACACACACACACACACACACACACATGCACACACGCATGCACACACACACCCTGCTTCTTGATGGTTGCATATTTAGTCTCAGTCATCTTCCAGTGATTGGTTCTTTTGTTGAGAACATAGTTTCTGTACATTTAAGCTTTAGTTAGACTCGACTACTTCCTAAGTTCTGTCCTTTTCTATAAATTAAGAAAATGCTGTGAAATATATATCAAATAACCATTTCCTCGAGATACGACTGTTCTCTCTCCTGTAAAAATGAATCAACCTAATATAATACACATACTGTTTTAGTTCTATATTCTGCATCCAAGAAGGACTGTTGGAAGGATGGAAGGAAAGACAGAATGACAATGTACCTTCCTCTATTAGTGCCAACATAACAAACACTATTTAAGAACACTATCACTTAGAATAGAAAGAAAGGATAGTTTTCCAAGTATATATTTCTCTGATATTCTCTTTAATTCCTGAAAGTGAGTTGGAAAATGTAAGAAATGGTCCACAGTGCTACATTAGCTTCCTGAACCATTAACTGAAGCTATGATGTCCTAGTCAAAAATGAAATCTGTCTTGGGGTGGAGCCATATTATAGTTTCCCTCTTAAGCTTAATCCATGTCAATTGTGTTTGCCTTAAAGATTTAAGAAAAAATAGGATAAATATTATCCTTCCTCCTCAGAATGAACACCCTGTGCAGAAATTTAGGGCTTTTCTCTTGAGTATGCAGCAATCCTGTCTGTTTTTTTCACTTCTCAAGTAGATACATAGTGTTTCTTTTCTGTATATTTTAGATCAGCTATTCTCAACCTGTGGTTCACAAGTTCTTTGTTGGTCAAAAGGATCCTTTTACAGGAGTCACTTAAGACCATCTGAAAACATAGATATCTATAGCATGATTCACAACAGAAGCAAATTTATAGGTACAGTGTAGCAATGAGAGTAATTTTATGGTTGGGGGTCACCAAAACATGAGGAGCTATGTTAAAGGATCATAGCATTAAGAAGGTTGAGAACCACTGCATTTGATGCTGGTCAGGAAAGTTATGTTTCCTATGATTCTTTGGGATTTGTCTGACCCCCTCCTCCATCTCATGTTGCTGCTTGCCTGCTACCATGGAGCTGGCTCTGAAGATATCTTAACACAAATAGCTTGGCTTTTTCTTTTAACTGACTCCATTTTTCCCTTCCTCACATCACACTTAAGCCTGCCCTAAAACTTTTCTTTTAATGAGCAGTAAGAGTGTCTTGAAACTTACCTCTGAGTCAGTGCTGAAATTCTTCTATTAGCAACTGTAAAAACTTGAAAAAAAGTATATCCCAAATTCTACAGCTATGTGTGGCATCCAGGATGAATTCTCAAATATTCTCTGCCATAGTTTTATTAAACTAGTTTGAAATGTATTACAGACAATATCCTCAGTGCTACATAACAAAATATTAGTTTGTACTTCAATGAAAAAAGCAGATGTTTTGTGTTTTATAATGGAAAGAAAACCAGATTTCATTTAAATCCTCCTGAAATGATAGGTTCTAGTAACTACACAATTAAAGGAAATCTGGCACCCGTGAACACTTTGTTGTGTCCTGAATTTGTGATAAGAAGTAGAATTCCTATTGAATCTATTCATTTCTAGCTCAGTAAATGTAACTGTTTATTAAAATGGTGGGACCATCTGTTTTATACTGTTCAATACATGGTTTTAAATGTTATTAAAAGATCAAAGAGGGTTTCTATTTCCAGATAAGGCATAAGTTAGCAATTAATTTTATATAATTCATTTTTTAACTCAGCTATATTTTAAAACCAACTACGTTGAAAAGTTGAATCTGTAAGGATTTGTATTTCACCAAACATTATACTTTATGTCCTACTCTGATAAAAGTACAGCCTCAGATCTCTTCTTGTTCTTTCTTTATGATAAAATGAAAGTGAAACATAACTCTTTATAAACTGTTTGCCATGAGCTTTCAAAATGGAAGAGACTAATACAGGAACTCTGGAGATACTGAAAGGAAGTAACTTGGTAAAATAAAATGAAACGCAATAAACTTAGAATTATTAACCCCTCTCTGCAGTCTACTCCTCAGGCATGCGAGGCTACAGTTTTCCTGAGGAAGTTGCTTTGCATTCCCTTACATACTTTTTGTCCCACACCCCCACCACCTCTCATTGAATGGATATAGTAAATTGTACCCATCATTTAGTTTTAATTATTTTTCAAAATGTCATATGATATCACTAATGTATGTGTACATGTACATATGATGGAAGATGTGTAGGCATAGCTGGGTGATAGTTTGCATACAAACTGTGTGTGGATGTCAGTAAACAACTCTGTGAGGTTGATTCTCCTCTACGTTTTTACCAGAGTTCCGAAAATTAAACTCTGGTCTTAGGCTTCTCTAGCAAACCTTACTCTGTGGAACATCTTCCTTCTCCATGCAATTGTTTTCTGCTGATCTGTGATGATAGATAATATCAACCATTGTCTGAGAAAGCATTTGATAAATTTATATTAAATTAGCATGAATCAGAAGTAATTGTCATCCTCATTTTAGCACGCTGTACCTATCCTTCTGTGTTTACTCCCCAAAAGAATCCTTCCTCCACCATCAACTTTTATCAGTTAAAAGGCTCATACCAAAAGCAAGAAAGCTATGAATTAAATTGTAAAGAATACAGAACCTTCACAGCTTCCTCATGGTTGTGTTATCTTGGGTGAGCTTGGAATGTTAATATTAATATAGATTTCAGTTGATAAAGATATAAACACATTGGTAATCATTCAGTGCATCAGTCAGGATAATGAAAACCGGACTGAGATGGGTTATTACTCACTCACTTTGTTATACGAGGGTCAGGAAGTTCACGTTTTATAACCGAATTGATACATTTGACCAATATAAATTTCCCTTAGTAAATGTCTCCCATAATTCTCAAAGACCAATTGGTTTGAACTCTTCTGCAAAGGTAAGATGAACTGGAGCGCGTTGAAATGGTGTCAATTTAACCTGGTCCTATCAGGAGACATCCATCACATGGCAGATTCTGAGACTCAACAAAATGTGAGAAAATATATCTCAGAATTAAGTGACTTAAGCCATACAAGAAAGTCTAGCCAATATGTTTCTCACATAATTTGCTGAACGCTAAACAAAGCAGGGATAATCATCTGATGGTATTAAAGTTCACAATCTAAAATTAGAATTAAACATTCACTGTCATGTTGTAAATCATGCAAAGGTATGAAGCACACATTTTAAGTGGTAAAAATTGCATACACTTATAGATCACAATATGTCATAGAATACATCAATCAAGGTAATTAGTGAAGCTAGACCTAATCCGTTTATCTTTATATCGAAGCATTAAAACAGACATTTTCAAGAAATAAAATATGCATTATTCACTGTGGCCATGAAACATGGTAGTATGTGAGCATTCTGATTTTGACTTTGTTTTATAAAGTCTGTTAATGTTGTATCCTATGTCCGTGTGAGTGTTCTCAAGACTGTATTTCTTACTTATTGTAAGGGTCAACTGTATCTTACATAATTTTTGAAGAACAAGGATTTTTTTGTGGGGGAGGGTTCATTGTTGTTGTGCAGACATATCTGGCTTCATACTGACTCTATCACCCAGTTATGCCTACACTTCTGATGCTTTCAATTCTTTATCCGGAAGACTATATTAACAAAAAATAATTATTTCACCATGGATATTTTCCTGGTTCCTGATCTTGTGCCATGCTAAATAGACTTTTATATATATATATATTTCACAGGAACCCCAAGATTTATGAAAAGTCTCTAAAGGCAACTGTAGCATGGCTATGTTGGTCTTTCTTGTTTCTAAATACTTAGAATTGTCTAGAAAACAACCCAGTTGTCATTATATTCATTACTTATTGAATTAATGTAATGACAATGTTTAGATTTCATAGTAAGAAAATTTAAAATAAGACCTATTTGCTTTTTTTGTTAATTAGGTAGAGATACACCAAAAATGATCACAGTAGTCATTAACCCTTTATTCCATACAAAACATAATTCAATTGTTCTTTCACACATACAAATTGTCACTGAAAACTCTAACCAACAAAATGTGCTGGCAGCTGAGAAAGTTGCCTAATGGGAAATTGACACAGAACATTGAGACTCAGGAAGCAGCATGAGCTTCGGAATATTTGCTCTTATCTTAGAAGTGAAACCTGCAATAGTTCTAAGAGATTAGAAATAAAGATCGCCTCTAAGGCTCACAGGCTACGAATGCGATGAGATGTCTCAGTTTGCAACAGCCTCTAACCCTGTCCCCTTTACACAGAAGGATAACAGTGGTTTGCCCTATGGCGCGCACTGCCATCCAGAAAATTTCTCTTTCAGTATGATTGAACACGCTTCCCGAGTATACAGGAAAACACAGCGGGCTGGGCTTAATCTTATTGAATGATTATCCATGAATGGTCAGCCTCTTTTTCATGTGTGCTCAGATAGAAATACACGTGTAGGTTTTGTAATGAACAGAGTTATGCTGTTGAACTCAATCAGATTCTGAGTACTGGCAAATAGGAAAATCATGTGCTGTGCTCATCCCATAGCTGGGCCTGCCTAATTCTGGCTGTGCATCCTTATATAGAGAGAAGGAGAATGTTAAAAAAACAGAAATAAAAAGGAGATATTAGTGGTGAGCACCCCTGTGTGTCTGTGTGTGTGTGTGTGTGTGTGTGCCTATGTGTTGTGTCTGAAAAGTGTTAATTATGCAGTTTTATTTTATCAATTAAGAGAGTTATTTTTTTAATTTTTATTCTCTCATATATTACATCCTGACTGCAGTTTCCCCTCCCTCCACACATTACAGTATGCCACCACCACCTCTCTGTCTCACAGATCAAATTTTCTTCTTATTTTCTTAAAAAAATAAGGAAAAATCCCCAGACATTTGAGGGGTATCTACCTAACATGCCCTAACAAGGTCCAATAAGACTGGGCAAGAACCATCATATCACAGTGAGACACAGCAATCTAGTAGGATAAAAAGGAGAAGAATGGTCTGAAGATCAGGCAAAAGAGTCAGAGACAGGTTGGGGATTTAGCTCAGTGGTAGAGCGCTTGTCTAGCAAGAGCAAGGCCCTGGGTTCGGTCCTCAGCTCTGAAAAAAAAAAAAAAGAGTCAGAGACACTCCTCCCTCCCCTTGTTGAGAGTCCCACAGAATATCAAGCTACATAAGCATAAAGTATATTCAGAGGACATAGGAAAGACCCTTACAGGACCCTTGTAGGTACCCTCAGTTTCTATGAGCCCCTATAAGCCCTGCTTCAATGATTTTGTGGACCTTGCTCTTAAGATTTCCTGGCTCTTGTGACTCTGCTTTTCTGTGGGATTTGCCTAGCACTGCCTCATTTTTGTCTATGCGTTTCTGCATCTTTTCTCATCCATTGCTAGAAGAAACGCCTTTGCTGATTGATGAGTAGAGCAGAGTATTATTGGAAATCATTTCCTTGACTTTTCCCCTTGACTTTTCCTTTCTGTCCTGGGCTACTGGGCTGTCATGCCTCTCGTTCTTGGTCATCCATGCACTGGTAGGCATGGGCTCCCTCTCTTGGTGTGAATCACATGTCGGACCACTCAGGGACTGTCCATTCTTACTATTTCTGTGCCATCAATGCTCCCTCACATCCTACAGCCAGGACAGATTGTAGGTTTTGTTACTGGGCTGATGACCCAATCCCACTTCTAGGAAACTTGTCTGGTTATAGCTAGTTTGGAATTCATTCTTCCTGTTACTAGAAGACTTTTCTAAAGTCAATCTCATAGATTCCAGGCAATTTCCACTGCACTAGGTTCCGACATTGTCCCCTCAAATGCCTCCCAATTCTAGGCATTTCATGAAGTAATCTCTACATCTGCCTCCCAGCCCCTCCCCGACCCTCCTGCTCCCCTCCCTGACTGCTCCTAGTCCACCCACACAACCTATTTTATTTCCCATTTCCAAGATTTTAATAATGTAGTATGTTTGCTAAGCACTTGAAATCTCACTGCTAAGCAGTGGTGTAGATGTGTTAAATATCCCCTCTCAGGCCATCTCTGTTTCAGTCTGAGTTCCTAGCTGAGCAAATTGTTATTCATGAAAATAGTTCTCAGAAAATAGTTACATGAGAACACAGAGATAGCATTAGGAATATTGCATAACAGATATCAAAATGGCTCAATGGATGAAGACACTTGCTCCCAAGCCTGAATATACATGTTTGAAATTCAGTACCCGAATTGCGAGTGGAGAGAAAGGATTCTAGAAAATTGTACTCTCACTTCCTCATATACTCCATCATGTGCACGTACTCATGCAAATACACCACACACATACACACACACGCACACGCACATGCACATGCACACGCACACGCACATGCACACACATACCACAGTAAATAAATTAAAAAAAAAACACTCTAAAGTTCTGCTTAAAGAAAAATACAAAAAAGGGGATGGATATCAAGCTAAGATTTTCTAAAATATGAGGAAAAATGTAAACATTTCAGACTGGCAAAATGATCAAAGAGAAGCCTGCTAAAGCCTGAGGAGCTTCTTGTAAATAATTTTCCAGTAGAACTTACCTGAAGTAAGCCTGCCTTCCAGGTGTGATAAAAACTACAGGATAATAATAATACATTAAGCCTATGTGTATACACATACCTAGTTAATATATAATATAATACATAATAAATGCATATTATGAATACATATATATATATATATGCCTGATTCTGAAACTTAACATAACAAATATAGTCAAAATTGAAGGCTTAGAATATATGATTGATCACTTACAGCTGGACACACATTAAATAACTGTGGCAAGACATATTTCCTCAATGGACTGTGAGGACACATAGTTGAATTGCCAGTAAAGCAACTTTTAATTTATGATTAAGGCATACCTCAGTCAAGTGACATATTTTATGTATATGTATTTCTTTATATAATATTTCTGTATTACTTTACCCCAAAACATCAATATGCTAATATTAGTTAATTGATGGGAAATGTCATTTTTATTGCAAATTTATGAACAGCCACTTGATTTTTTTAAAAACAAAGAACCTAACTGCATTTTACAAATTGGTTACTTTCTTACGTGCATATTTTAATCACGTTATGTAAAATTTTACATTTAACTATATTTAATATATTTTATATATGATTAAAGACATATAAATCAAGTTTCTCCAAGTTATACATTAATCCTAGAGACCTTTTCTACCTTAAAGGTATCTGAAACATGCCGTTAGCTTTGTATAAAAAATAAGGAATGAATTTTATAATATTATTCACTTCTTATTGTTAACTTTGAAAATAATTTTATTATTTGAAAACACACTGATATTTGCTTTTTCTGGTTATCTTATTTTTTGTTACTTATCCCTATGTAATAGAATGAAAAGCAAGAAATTAAAATAAAGTTTTCTCAGTTCTTTATGAAAATTAAATCAATAAAACTAGTGAACAATTAAATTACATACAAGTAATTCCAATAATTACTTTTTCCTTTAATAAAAGTATTTGAAAAGCTAGTAATAAACTATAAATTACATAACATTTACTTCCTGTTGTGGTTAATGGAATCTGAAAAAGTCTAATATCAGATTTGAACACAGATTGCTCTATATATTACGTAGGAATTTTGGAGGAATCGACAACTTGGATGTTAGACATCCATACACCATTTGACTTTTAAGCATCTCTCAGTGAGGAACTAAGTAGGGTTATGAAGGAAAAGTTTAGACACTTGCCAAAAATGAAAGGGAATGCAGTGATGATTACAGTTTAAATACTATGATGAAGTTTACATCAGACAGTGTCTTAGAACATAAAACTCTGTTCTCATAAATTGTTTTAATGAAGTAAATCATTTACTTTGCAAAAACTAATGTTCATTTCCTAAAGGTTTAAAATGTTCTAAAACCTAGTAACACACACACACACACACACACACACACACACTCACAAGCACCCCACATTCACACGCAACTTAAAAAAATGATAAAAATAATAAATTACATAATATTTGGGTATTCATTGTTTTCTGAAATCACAAACAGCTTAGGACAAAGACTACATACATGCTGATTCTGAAACTTAATATAACAAATGTAGTAGAAATTGGATTCTTAGAATATACGATTGATCACTTACAGCTGGACACACATTATATTACCTAAGCTTACTATTCTAATTGCCTTTCTTCTTTACTCTATACACACACACACACACACACACACACACACACACACACATATATATATATATATATGTATATATATATATAGTTTCTAAGATTTATACGTGTACAAACATTTTACTTATTTTATGGTCACTGAAATGTGATTCAAAATAATTAGTGATGATAGGGAGCATCGACACCTCAGAAATGTCTATTCTTATGCAGGCTTTAAGTAAATCTGAAACCCTACCACAGAGCCTCCAATTCTGCACCCTTATAGATGAGAATGCAAGGATCTGCCACCGTGGCTTGTGTTCAAACACTGAACTGTCACGGTTTTAACACCCCTGCCATCAGTGTCTCACCTGGTAATTTTATGCTACACTTGCTTGGATGATTAGTTCCATTTTGCTCTGTAACATCAAAGGTGGACGCTGTTGAAAATGGATGAATGTCATAATGAATGAATGGACGAATGTCATAATGAGTGAATGGATGAATGTCATACTAGTCTTTTCAATGGAAGCAGCAAAATGAACACATTCTTCACCCTGACAAAATGTGCAGCCTAGTGAATTCTCAATTATTATTACACAGTTTCAAATGAGATGAGAAAAGAGTACAAAATAGAATATGTTGAGAAGAAAATTATGCAAGAAAGGAGACTCTAACTGACACACCAAGTGCCAGTCCAATTTTACTAAATTCTGTGAGGCTTTATCATTGTATCAAAAGGCCGGGTCATTATTCCCTTTTAATATCTCAAAATGTGAATGTCTGGCAAGTGTGCACGTGCGCACACACACACACACAACACACACACACACACACACACACACTTGGTTTCACAAAAGTTTCATGATCTGCTAGTGCTTAATAAAAGCACAAATACTATAAATATTTCAAAATAAGTATTTTACCCTTTTCCAGATTAAAATTCATAAAAGGGTGGATAAAGATCTGCAGCTGTGTATTCTGAGGAAACCACTGCCATGTTCACTCTGTTCCGAAATCTTTAGTTAGTTTGGCTCAGCCTCAACAGTAGTTGGGGTTATAGATTCCAATATATAGCTCCCATTTTCAATTTTTAAGAAAATATTTTCAAATATTTGCTCTGAAGAAGTGAGAAACTAAAACTCTGGTTTTCTTTTTCCACCTTGAAAAATACTACTGTTTAGATAAAACATTTGGCTTACTAAACAATAGGAAAAATGTGTTACCAAGTGTTATGGTTACCTATGACTGGAATGTATTCTAAAAGAGAAGTCTTGAAAGAATTCAGTATGGATGGATGTTGGTGACACTAGGCCATGACACATGACAAAGTCAGCAGGCATTTGGCCTAAGATTAATCTGTTACAACTCAAACATGGGGTTTCAGTATCTCAGTGTTTTAAGTTCTATGGGAGCCATGTATTCTTGTTGCTTAAACTGATTCCCCATCATGAAGTGTTAAAAAAAACGAACTATGCTCAATTCATATTCAATAACATAAAAACAGTTTAATCATTTTGGCTCTAATAGTTATCTGCGCCAACCAGTAGGGTTTGGATATAACCACCTCTCATTAAAACCGACCTTAGAGTTCTCAATGGATTTAAAGTGGTATTTGTTAATGCTTTCTGGCTTTCATGTTCACATGTGAAGGGTTATTTCTCTTTTGACAGTAGTGTCTGATAAGTAGCCTGTCTATAGTGAATATAAGATAATAAAAGTAGTGAGATTTCACTTCAAAAGTAAGGTCTAATAACCCATACAACCTCCATGCTTCTGTCCCATAATGCTCCCTTTTGATGGCCGGCAGGTGTGTTCCAATGACACCTGAAAGCGTCCTTGTCACAGCTACGGATATTGGTTAAGCAGGGATCAAGGAGACTTAAGCCCACCCAGGTTGTATAGAGCTTGTCACATGAACAAACTTGTAACAGAAAATGTCTTAGAGAATGTTTGGGTATTAAAATTTCAGCATAAGCCCATCTAATTCCTGGCTTGGTATATAATGTGTCAGTCATCTTTGAGGGAGTTGAAATGAAGGGATTACAGTTTAAATCCTTCTCCTTAAGCACATTCAGACTAGGGAGTTCAATTTTAGCTTGTTTTATGCTTTGAAATTCTAAATATGCTCATATATGCAAAACTAAAGATGGGAACTTTTACTATGATTATTTTAAAATTAAGATACCTGATATCCTCCAGAAAACAGGATAGGTTGCACACATGCCTTCTCTTCTCTATGTTCCCCAAGACCCAGTCCCTCAGTCTTATCTCTAAACTTACAATAGCATCCCGTTAATGCTGCCCACATCCCCTGTGACTCCCTTCCCAATCCTGTTGCTGTATGCCAGCCTCCTGCAGGCATCCTTTGCTCAACCACAAGGCATGTCTGCCAGAAAACCAGATCAACTGTCACAGACCTCTCTCCTTTGCCCCCAGAACCAACCATTTGATCTCATCCCCAGTATTACAGCAGGATACTCCTAGCAGCTTTCCTTGTTCCCTACTCTGTGGAGTCCACGATTCTTCCCTCTTTTAATTCTCCTGAATTTGTTGCTTTGTCTCAGATTCCAAATCGATTAAAAACAACCAAACAACCAACAAACACTACCACATGGAGAAATAGAGCTGTTGCCCACACGGAGCCTTTACCCCTTTACTGTAGTCCCTTTGGTACCGGAGCAACATACTCTACAGTATACCAAAAGAGAAACTTGGATAGGAATTCAGCCATAAAACCTTTGACCTACAATCTGTCCTGCCTGCACAATATGTTGACACAACGGTGGCACAGAACTTGTAGAAGAAACCAATCTATGTCTGATTTGACTAAAGGCCCATTCCACAAGAAGGAACTCATACTCCACACTTCTTGGGTAACCAAAATCCATAGAATAAATAGTTCAGAGGCCTTGGGTAAAACCAGCTAGGACTGTTCTAATAAAACAAACAAACAAACAAAAAAAATAACAAACCCCCACAAAAATCAATAAAATTATTCCTAATTATATTCTGTTATACTCATAGAGTAGTGCCTCATCCAGTCATCTTAAGATACATTTATGCTGGCAGGAGATAAGAACAGATTCACAAACCTTCAGCCAACAGTATGTGGATAGAGAAAGTCTAAATACAATATATCAATCAAACTGCTCTGTTCAGAGCCCAGGTCCTCCTGTGGAATAGGAGATAGAAAGATTGCAAAAGTCAGAGGAAAAGAAGAATATGAGGAAGACAAGGCCCTCTAAGTCAACTATGGAAGCTAGGAATGAGTCACAGAGACGGAAGCAGCAAGCACAGGGAATACACACAGTTCCATGTGTCCTCCGCATAGCTTAGTATTTTGATGAGACTTCTTACCGTGAGGATGAATGGTATTCTGACCCTTGTGCCTGTTCTTGGGTTGCTTTCCCTCCTGTTGGCTGCCTTGTCTAATGTCTATATGATAGTTTTTGCTCCATCTCATTATAGTTTGTTTTTCTGTATTTGATTGGTAACTCTTAGAAGCATGTTCTCTTTTTATAATTATTTTATTTATTTACAATCCAGCCTTTGTTCCCCCTCCCAACTCCCTCTCACCTTTCCTCATCCCATTCTTCCTCCCACTTGCCATCCAGAGGGTGTTGCCCCTGCACCAGGCATCCCCATTCCCAAGGCATCTCTCAAGGATATGACACATCTCCCACTGAGGCCAGTGATAGCTTAGTTGATAGTTAAGTCTCTAGGATCTCCCATGGTCCAGGTTAGTTGACAGATGGGGTCTTCATAGGGGTTGCCCTCCCCTTCAGCTGCTTCAATCCTTCTCCTAATTCAACCTTGGGGCTCTCTGCTCTCAGTCCAATGGGTTGGTATAAGTATCAATGTTTGTCTCAGTCAGCCACTGGTAGGGCCTCTCAGAGGACAGCCATGCTAGGCTCCTGTCTATAAGCACACTATAGCATCAGTAATAATGTCAAGGCCTTGGTGCCCCACCCACAATGAACATGAGATAGATCCAAAAGTTGGGCCTGCCACTGGACTGCCTTTTTTCAGTCTCATCTCTACTTTTGTCCCTGTAATTCTTTTAGACTGGAAGAATTTTAGTTAGGAAATGTTAACTATATTATATTATGTAAGACCGTCACTTCACTGGAGGCCCAGTCCGTCTAGTGGAGGTAGACTCTGAGTTCACTATCCCCACTGTTGGGCATTTTGGGTAAGGTCACCCCCATTGAATCTTGAGTCTCTCACCAACTGGGTTTCTGATACTTTCTAGAGGATCCCTCACCTCCCACCCCCTGAGGCCGCATATTTCCATACATTCTCCTTTCCTGTCACATACTCTACCAAACATAATTATTTTCCCCTTTTCCCCTTGCCCTCCCCTCTCCCATCGGGGTACCTCCCTCCCTCTGCCTCCTTTGATTGTTTTATTCTCCCTTCTAAGTGAAACTGAAGCATCCTCACTTGGGCCTTGCTGCTTGTTAAACTTGTTATGGCTTATGCATTCTGTATTTTTTTTTTGGTTAATATTCACTCATCAGTGAATGCATACCAGGCATTTCATGCATCTCCTTTTTGATCTGGGTTGCCTCACGCAGGATGTTTTCAGTTCCATCCATTTGCCTGCAAAATTCACATGTCTTCATTTTAGTAGATGAGTAATATTCCATTGTGTAAATGAGCCGCAGTTTCTGTATCCGATCTTTAGTTGAGGCGCAGTTGGGTTGTTTCCCAGCTTCTGGCTACTACAAATAAGACTGCTTTGAACATAACAGAGCACATGATCATCTCATTAGATGTACGAAAAAGCCTTTGGAAAAAAATGCAATACCCTTTTATGTAATAAGTCTTAGAGAGATCAGGAAATTCTGGCACATAGCTAAACATAATAAAAGCAATATATAGCAAACCAACAGCCAACCTCAAATTAAATGGAGGGAAATAAGAAGCAATCCCACTAAAATCAAGAACAAGACAAGTCTGCCCACTTTTCTTCCTATCTACTCAATATTGTACTTGAATTTTAATGTAGAGCAATTAGACAACAAAAGATCAAGGGGATATAATTTGTAAAGCAAGAAGTCAGAGTATCACTATTTGCAGGGGACCTGATAGTATGCATAAGTGACACACAAAATTCCACCAGAGAATGCCTGCAGCTGTTAATCAACTTCAGCAAAGTGGCAGGATATAAAATTAACTCAAATAAATCAGTACCCTTCCTTTATACAAATGATAAGCAGGCTGAAAAGAATTAGGGGAACAACACCCTTCACAATAGCCACTCATTGTATAAAATATCTTGGTGATGCAGAAGTTTTAGGCTGCACGGCTTTGAGCTCCTGGCAAGCCATGCTTCCAACCACCTTCTCAGGCTCACTTTAGATCTATGGATGAAAGACTCACACATTAGCTCATCTTTAAAGCGCCTCGCTGACTCAGTGGCTGGGAACTTCTAAGCCTCCCGCAGCTAGTGTGCCCGCCTAACTACACACTTTCAAAATCTACCTATAACTTCCCTCCCCAGTTACCTTCTGTGATGCCCATTGGTCTTTGTTGCCTACAATGCAGTCCTTCCATGTGCTGATTTCCCTTCCACCTATATTTTGGATGATCTCTCCTGTAGCTCTGAGTCTTTCCTATCTCTCTTCCCCAAGTGTGGTGGTTTCTCTCTTTCCCTGTGTCTTCACCTGCACCTTCTCTAAGGGTCACACCCAGTCTCCCTTTTCCTGGCTGTTGGCCACTGGCATCTTTATTGATAGATCCAAAACCAATTGGGTACAAGGATTTTCAAAGTCTGTACAAACATATTCCTGATTAGATCATCAGAACCCTGCCACTTAGTGTAACTCTTACCAAGCAAGTGAAAGATCTGTACAAGAACTTCAAATCCCCGAAGAAAGAAATGAAAGACCTCAGAAGATGGAAAGACTCCCATGCTCATGGAACCATAGAATTAACACAGTAACAATGGCCATCTTACCAAAAGCAATCTACCAATTCAATGCACTTTTCTTCAGTTGGTCAGGGATCTAAAGTATTGTTTTGAGTCATACCACACAGTTTTTTTGGGGGGGGCAATTAAAGAATATTTTATATTCTTTAATTGTAGTTACATTGTCATTATATAGATTGAAAGAAAGTAGTGACCTGTCTGGGTTTAATTATAATATTAGCTTATTTTCACTACTTGACTGTCTTGTTTTTCAAATTACAATTTTTTTCCTTTCCTCATTTTTAAAGATAATGTTTTTTCTATTTGTTCATTAGTTATCTGTATATTATTAAACTTTAATTATTATTCTGAAAATTTTACATATGTCTTATGTAGAAAAAATGTAGTATCTTATTGTATCATTTGAACTATCTTCTAGAGAAAACAAGAATGATTTTTCAGTCACATACCAGGAATGTTACTTTCTATTTGATTACTATCAGGTACTTCAAATAAATGGGAAATTTCACTTTGTCCTTTAGTCCTGACTTCCAGATAAAGCTGTATTCAGTGATAGGCCACACATGAGTCTTTATTTCTATCTTTTCATGCTGTCTATTGAATAGCTTCGTTGTATTTTCTTTGAAAAATTTATTTTTTAACAAATTTCCAATAATTATGCATAGGTAAAACTATCCCTTTCTTTCTAAAATGATTGTAAATGATTAGCATAATGTCTTACAAGATAGACTGACTTGCTACGGAAGCTGACTATGCTAGTTTGAGAAAGAGAAACCCTAGTGATAAGAGAACTGACTTCTAAATATTTTCTTCTGATTTCCATACACCATGGCACATATGGTTGCATATAACATAATATACATTTTTAATTTTTATAAACTGTATTGAAATTTCATACATTTTGTCTTGTGTTATGCTTAATTAATGTTTTATATAACTACATTATATAAAATATAAGTTTTATACATTTACTTATTATCTATTATAGACACATTTAAAATAGGGAGTCAATATTTTCTCTTCTCAAGCATGAGAAACATAGATCTTTAAATATAATATGTGAAATTTATTGACAATATGATATAAACAATTTTATAACATTTTATTTTTACGTATTTATTTCTCAAATATTTACAAGGACAAATATTTTCCTTTGAATTTTATTTCCTGGGTTGCTTTAGAGTTAAATTTAAAAGTTTTTATAAACATAACTTCAAATATTAAAACCTTGCCCTTCACTATTTTTAGTATTCACACTTCAGTCATACCACTAAACTTCTAAATTGTTTTCCAAATATTAGAAATTTATTAATGTCATATGTTCATTTCCACATGACTTCTACTTATACCTTCTGACTTATAAAACTCACACTTGTTCTCAGTCTGTGGCTAATTTCCAATAATTTTATACTTTTTATTATAATGTTATAAACTCTAGAATTTATAACAAACACATTCTCAAATTATTTTCCATGTTTCTTAACAACTTGAGGTGAATCACATCGATTATATATAGTCTATACAGTCTGTATCTGTTCTGATTTTGTTATTCTATATATTTGGTCTCTTTAATGTTCTGAAAAACTTTAATTCTATTTTCATTTTGTGTGAGAAGCTATATATATAAAGTTTTAAGTATGTAATGCCATACTTTATAAACTATTTATCTGTTATTTATTTATACTTTAAGAAGCTGCAAAAAGGATACCTATGTTTACTATGATTTTTGACTCTTTATTCAATTAGCTCACACATCCCAACTAAAACATTTTAAAAAATATCTCTAGTTAATTGAAACTGTGATTACATCATTCCCATTGTTTTCCTTTTCTCTCTCCAAACCTTCCCATGTCTTTCTCCCCTTGTTCTTTCTCAAAAGAAAAGGATCTCTTTTCATTAAGTTGTTTTTATGTGTATGTGTATATATGTGTGCGTGTGTGTGTGTGTGTTTGTGTGTGTGTGTGTGATATGTATCAACCCAGTAATGATATTTTCTCAGTTCATTCTGAGAATCAACATTATCACTATGTATATAATCATCTCAAGACTGATCATTGGTGTTGGATAACCTACTGGGGTTGGGGAACTCTTCCTTGAGAAAGATCATTTATCCCACTCAACACTTCCTAATTGCTTGCAGTATTCATCTAGTCTTGAGGCCACACAAGATCTTTCCCTTCCAAGTTATGAGGCAAATGTTATCGTCATTGTTCTGAGGCCTTGTTCTGACCATCATGTTAATGAGATGCCATGGCTTTAAGCTTTCTGATTTTTTTTTAGCAGATACAATCTCACCTTGAACTTCATGCTTTTCTGACTCTGAGGCCTTCCCAATCCTTCAAGGACCTCCACTCAGGAAAAGTGGCAGACTTGACCACACAGCAGAAAGAAATTCAAAATAAACCACTGTGAAACAGAGATATTTATCAAAAGTTGCAAAGGAGGTGTGCAGAGGAGAAGAATGAGGCCACATGGAAAACTGGGTAAATATTCGATTTGGGAGAGTCATTTACATATCCCAGGAAAAACTACATATAGGTTTTTAGAACTTCTAGAATTTTATTTTATTTTTAATTCAGTATTTTATTTATTTTTATTTCAAATGTTCTTCTCCCCAGTTTTCCCACTGCAAACCCTCTATCCTGTCCCTGTCTGCTTTGTCTCTGTAAGAGTACTACTCTGCCCACCCACCCATCCCTGCCTCACTGCTTTAACATCCCCTAAGGCTAAGGTATCCAAGCTTCTACAGGACCAAGCCTCTTGCCTCCCTTTGATTCCAGATAAGGCCATCCTCTGCTATATATGTAGCAGGAGTCATAGGTCCCTCCATGTGTACTTTTTGGTTGGTGGTTTATTCTAATAGTTAACCACACTCTTCTGACTCTATTCCCATGACTTTATTCTTAATACATAAAAGTGTGGGTTGGTTCCAGAGGGAGTTAATCATGTCTTTCACTGTAAGTAAACTTCTTATTAAGATTTACAGAAAACTTCAAGTTTCCCTCTATAGAGAAGAAAGGCCATATACCTTTAAACATAATTTTGATTCATTGTTATTTTCACCACCATTACAAGAAACGTCTCTATATACACAGAATTTTTGTTGCTTCTATTTACAAACATTACGGCAAATGTCATTACGTTGGAGTTGTTACTTTTCAGGTGACAGATGGGTCAATAGGCTCAGAAGTGGTCCTCTGTCCTCTCTTGACTCCATGGTTTATTTTATGCCTACCTCATTTTCAGTGCTATAAGCAAGAGGAGTTCTCCACAAGATGCTATTTCTAGGTGTCAGGTGCATCCTGTTTGTTCTCTCAGGGATCATCCATTATTACTCTGAGAATCATTTGCGATTACCTTAAGAAGAATTTTGTATGAAATGTAGGGTTCACTTCTAACTTACGTTTTCCTCTTCTTGATAATCATTTTTTTCTGTAAGCTATGCTGCCTTTAAATCCTAAAATTTCTTTTTTCTTCTTTGATAAATATCATGAAACGTGTAAAAATATTGTGCACATCTTTTCCCCCATTCGATATTTCTGCAATACTTGTGCATAATAAGGTGAAACCTCAGAAGAAGAGCTTCAGAAATGTTAATTTGCATCAATGAGTTTTCTCCATTACTAAGTCTTTTGTTCCCACAGTACTATCTTTGAAACATATCTGGTGTTTTCAAAGTTATTTTATGGTTTTTTTAAACTATTATACATGTTTGTGAAAAAAAAAGTAGTCTAAATCTAGATGTTGATCACCAATACAAAGTCCTACCCTAGAAAACAAGTAACTCTTGGCATACTTTTAAATACTGGGAACAATGATTAAAAAAAAAAATCAGAATTAGCTAAATAAATTCCCATCGTGTATCTCAATACATTTAATGGCTGCGTAAACATATTTATTAACATATAACCATGATTCCTGAAGTCATTCTTAGATACTTTCTGATATGTTTCTTATATTTCATATTAGCTGAATTTATGCTACAAGTTTTAGAAGTGAAAAGCAGAATGTATTCACTTAGTTCCAGATGCCAAGAGCTTCCTGGTACTCTTGACAATAGTGAATTTACTGCTCAATTTATATACTTCTAAATGTCTCTTTTAGAAATAACAATTAGAGAAGTAATGATATCTACAGCACTTTTACAGTATTACAAACAAATCTGGTAAAGAGACTATATACTCCTTAGTGTCTTAGAATGTTTTTTATAAATATTTCATGTCTATGAGAAGTTTATTTTATCCATAAATAAACTTGTATACTGGTAGGACTATTTGAGTATGTGTACAAGCATATGCATGTTGTGCATGCATGCATGTGTGTGTGTGTGTGTGTGTGTGTGTGTGCAAATATGTGTTTAAATAATTAACTTTGCATTTATTGGGAAGATTTAGTTTTGCATTTCTGTGAGTTTTTTTCCATATTCTATTACTAAACTATCCCAGGAAAAGTTAGTAGATGAAGAAAGGAATTATAAAAGCTAATGCTGGATAGATAAAAATATATTGCCATATTTCCCCATCTGAACTCATGGAAAATTTAGGATTCAGCATAGAAGAAAATTACTTCTTAAGTCTGATATTAGATGCAAAGGTTATGGAAATTTCCTCCCTGGATAGTTCTTTTCTCATTCAGCACCCAATTACCATTAACATAACAGCTGTGTCAGCTAGCCAGGCTGCTTCTGAGAGCAAACAGGAGTTACATAATCTTTCACTCACTGTCATGCAAGATGAAGGGCAGTTTTCCAGCAAGACTGGAGTTCTACATAAAAACCAAATATATGGAGGTGCTGTGTTTATTGATAAAGAGTGCAGAAACTTATCAAGAAGCAGCACACTTCAGCTTAATAGGTTACATTGTCTATAAACTGACAACAGTGAAGTCACCTTTAAAACTACAGTTTAAAAAAATGGTGAGCCAATTGGTATATTGTCCCCTGGGTAAGATGACCTTAGAATTTCTTAGTTTCCTGTAGTTATTTGTTTGTACTTAAGGTTTCTCGAGTTTCCTCCTCCCCTGTCCACAACATTACACCTACTGCTGTTTTCCTTGTAGGTGCATGTTTAGCCAGTTAAGCTGGTGAAACTTTCCTGGTATCAATTCTGAAATTCTGATATGGCTAAGAGATAAACTCACTGTTTCTCTACAATTTTCAAACGGTTAACCCTGGAAACATGAATAGATGCTGTCCTATACCTACTGAGGTTTGTATTTACGTATTTAGGAATGTAATTAAAAAAAAAAACATAGATGTGAAAACGAGAAAGGCCTTTTGAGGGAAGAAAGGGAAAAGAAAAATTATCTAGTTGCAGTCTCAATAAATAAAATGAATAATTATAAAATGGCAAAATGTTCTCTGCCTGCTTTTTTTTTCCTCCTGTGGAGAATGCAGCACTTAGAAAGATCTAAGTCAAGGGAAAAAAAAGAGAGACTAATGAAACATGAGTGGCACGAGATAGGGCAACAGGAAGCAGGGATCCAAAGATAATGCAGAAATAGATTAAAATAACAAGAGGAGAAGCATCTTTCTGCACAATCCCTTATGTCAGTTTCTCCAGTATGATTTTCTTGGATATTATAAAGCAGTGACCAAAAGCAACTTCAGAAAAAGAAAGGGCATTTTAAGTATGTATGTATGTATGTATGTATGTATTCATTTATTTATTATTTTCTTTTAATCTTACACTTTATACTCCATCGTGGGTGAAAGCCAAGGAGAAAGTAAAGCCGGGTCATGCAAACAGAGGCGGAAGTTGAGACCTTGGCGCAAAGCTGCTCCGTGGCTTGCTTCTCTGCCTTGCTCAACCATCTTTCTCTATGTCACAGACCCACTTCCTCAAAGGCTGTGTCATCCCAGTCAACTAGCAAGTAAGAAACACCCCACAGGCTAACATTCTGGAGACAGTTTCTCATCTTCCCAAGTGACTCCAATTTGAAAAGAAAACTAAAGAGCACACAACAGAGGAGAGGGGGGACTGAAAAAGGGTGGCAGGGATTTGCTTTGGGAAGACACAGGAGAGAAGGTCAGAGGCCAGGAGAATGAGGAGAAATGTAGAAACGAGGAGGGGTGTGGAGGGGTGGGTAATGGAGGGAACCACTAGAAAGTCCCAGATGCCAGGGATCAGAGAGGACCCCAGAACGCAATGGCAATGGCATGAGCCAAAATGCCCAACAGCAGAGAAATAGAAACTGAAGACTTCACCTCCAATGGATAGACATGGCCCCCAGTCAAGAGATGGGAACACCACCGATCTCAAATTTTTAACCCAGAATGGTTCCTGTCTAAAAGAAAGGCAGGGCCACATGCATATACAGCCATCCAATTAGACAAGATGGATGAAGCAAAGAAGTGCAGGCCGATAGGAGCCGGATGTAGATCTCTACCGAGAGACACAGCCAGAATACAGCAAATACAGAGGCGAATGTCAGCAGCAAACCACTGAACTGAGAATAGGACCCCCGTTGAAGGAATCAGAGAAAGAACTGGAAGAGCTTGAAGAGGCTCGAGACCCCATATGTACAACAATACCAAGCAACCAGAGCTTCCAGGGACTAAGCCACTACCTAAAGACTATACATGGACTGACCCTGGACTCTGACCTCATAGGTAGCAATGAATATCCTAGTAAGAGCACCAGTGGAAGGGGAAGCCCTGGGTCCTGCTAAGACTGAACCCCAGTGAACTAGATTGTTGGGGGAGGGCGGCAAGGGGGGAGGATGGGAGGAATACCCATAAAGAAGGGGAGGGGGGAGGGGGATGTTTGCCTGGAAACCGGGAAAGGGAATAACACTCGAAATGTATATAAGAAATACTCAAGGTAATAATAATAATAATAATAATAATAATAATAATAATAATAATAATAAAAAGAAAGGCAGGGCCAAAGATGGAGCAAACACTGAAGGAAAAGACCATCCAGAGACTGCCCCACTGTGGGATTTATCCCATCCACAGGCACCTAACTGTGATACTCTTGCTGGTGCAAAGGTGTTCTTGCAGACAGGAGCCTGGAATGCTCTCCTCAGAGAGGCTCTGCCAGCACTCGAATCAGACAGATACAGATACAGTCAACCATTGGATTGAGCCTGGGGACCCCAATGAAAGACTTAGGTGGAAGACTGAAGGAGCTGAAGAGTATCACCATCCTAGAGGAAGAAACACAGTACCAATAACTGGACCTCTCAGAGCTCCCAGGGACTAAACCACCGACTAAAGTGCTTAACTGGGCTGGTCCATGGCTCCTGCTACATATGTAGCAGAGGACTGCTTTATCTTGTCTCTATAGGAGGGAGGCACTTGGTTCTGTGAAGTTTTCGTACCCCACAGAAAGGGGGACACTGCAGGGGTAAGGTGGGTCGGGGAGCACCCTCTTAGAGACACGGTGGAGGGGAAAGGAGTAGGAGTTTTGTGGAGCAGAGATTGAGAAGGGTGACAAAATTTGAAATGTAAACAAATAAAATAATTAATAGAAAATAGGGTGGCCAATTTTTGCTGTGTAAATTCTGCCAATCTATAGTCATGGAAGATTGTTCCATTTTTCAAATGTCTTCTTCAATGTCTTTCTTTAAAGACTTGAAATTTGTGTCATACAAGTCTTTCGATTGCTTAGAGTTGCCCAAGGTATTTTTCATTGTTTATTGCTATTGAGAAGTGTGGTGCTTCTCTGATTTCTCTCTCAGACCTTTTGCCATTTGTACATAAGAAGGCTACTGATTTTTGTCAGTTAATGTTGTATCTAGTCAATTCACAGAAAGTGTTTATTGGCTCTAGAAGTGTCCTGGCAGAATTTTCTGAGTTACTTACATTTACTATCAGATCATCTGCAAATAATGATACTTTGACTTCTTCCTTTACAATTTGTATCCTCTTTGTCTCCTTCAGTTTTCTTATACCTCTAGCTAGAACAGTAAGTGCCATTGAATAGATATTCCCTGGTTGAATAGGTTCCCTGGTTGTTGGTTCAGTCTCTGTGAGCCCACGGGAGCCCAGGTTAGTTGATTCTCTGAGTATTATTTTGGTACCCTTTACCCCTCTGGATCCTACAATTTTTCCTTCCACTCTTCTGCAGAATTCCCTGAACTCCACCTAATGTTTGGCTGTGGGTCTCTGCATCTGTTTCACCAGTGGAAATAGGATGAAGCCTCTTTGATGACAGTTGAGCTTGGCACCAATCTATGAGTATAACAGATTAATATTAGGCATTATTTAATTGACATTTGTTTTGCTGGTTATCTTTTGTTCTGTCCTAAGTTTCTGGGTTATCCAATGTCTGGTCGTGACCCTCCAGACAGGATCAGGGACAGGTTCCCTCTCACAGTATAATTATTAAGCTGGGATAGTCATTGGTTGGCTACTCCCAAAATTTCTGTACTATCTTTATCCAAGCACATCTATTAGACAGGACAAATTGCAGGTCAAGGGTTTTTCTCGCTGGGTTTGTGTCCCTATCCTTTCACTGGAATCTTGCCTGGTTAAATGGGATGGCTTGTTCAGGATTTATATTTCCTATGCCTAGAAATCTTAGCCAGTCTCATAGATTCCAGGGAGTTTACATTGTACTATGTTTCTATGTCATCCCTGATATGATCCACATTCCCAGTTAGATTGTTTCCTGGCATCTGATTTCCTTAGGTATGCTTGTTTATTTTTGTTCTAGAGACTTGAGGTGTGCTGTTAAGTTGGTAGTATGCCATCTCTCTGATTCTTTAGGTAGGCACTTAGTGCTATGAACTTTCCTCTTAGCACTGCTTTGTGTCCCATAAGTTTGGGTATGCTGTGTATTCATTTTCAATGAATTCTAGGAATTTTTTATTGTGTGTCTTGATCTTTCAGTACAGTTTTTAAGTTTCCATGAGTTTGTAGGCTTCCTGTTTGTAAATCCAGCTTTATGGATTTATGGTGGTATGATAGTATACAAGGATTACTTCAATTTTATTATCTGCTAAGATTTTCTTTGTGTCTATGCAGTCAGTTCTGAAGAAAGTTGCATGACATGTTGAGAAGAAGGTATATTCTTTGTGTTTGGTTTATAGTCAATGTGTTTGGGTATATGCATCTCTTTCAATCAGCAGCTGGATGAAGCCTTTCTGATGACCATTGGGCTTGGCACCAATCTATAACTTTAGCAGATTATTATAAGGAGTTTATAGCAAGGTATATACTTTTGTGTTTGGGTGATTTTTTTTTTGTACATAAATCTTAGGGCCATTTGGTTTATAACATCTGAAAATATGTGCCTAGTTTTACTGCATCTTTTTATGCTGTGTTCATGTGATAATACTGGGAGGATTGCTCTTTTGTGAATAGAAATGGAGAAGCAGTGAATCTGGGACAAAGGGGAGGCATGAGAATTGGGAGAAGGCTGCATTAGGTGTAATGTATGAGAGAAGAATCAATAAAAAAGAAAAAGTAAACAGTAAGAATGTAATAAAGATATTGGATTTAAGAACAATTAAACAGAGACTTAACAGGATATCCACAATTCATTGGTTGACATAGTAAAAAGAGAATAATTAAGGGGTCTTTTCTTTTTAGTCATCAAAATTATCAATGTCAATACAGCGCAGTAGAGTTTGAATACGTCAACACTAAGCTTAGAGGACAAAACCTGACATGAATATTGCTTTCAGATTGGATTCACACTTGCTCCATGGGAGGGAATATATGCCTGGCACTGTAAAACTGGTAAAACAAGTATGGCTAGAGAAGTCACCATATGTTTGTCAAAATAAAAATGGAGTTAAACTCTCTTCTAAAATTCATCAGACTGCTATAACTCTCAACATTGGCCAGAGTTATTTCTTTCATCACTGGGGAAGTCAACGTAGAGACTAAAAACTCATTCTGATGCTGAATAAGTGACTACTTAGTTTTGGGCCCCCCAAAGAAACATCGATATCATGCTATCTGAATTAGCATCTAACTGAATATTTCCTAACCTTAGAAATGCAAAATTTCTAATAATAAATGACTGGTTTCTCTTTTTCACATACAATCCTAAAAAGTCAGTTGGTTTTCTTAGAAATCTATTAAATTTTACAAAATAGCAACGACGACAAAAAACCAGTTAAAGATATAGAAGATAAAGCATGGGAGTATTTTACAGACATCAAAAGTAACTGTTGAAGGCAGGTTAGTAAGAAGGACCTTCAACATGTAATTCGGGTGATTGAGGCTGGAGTGTCACCAGTTACATGTCAGCTTGGGCTGCATAAATGGAATTTTGTCCTAAGTGCACCAGCTAAACTACAGTCAGAAAATAGTGATATAAACTTCTATAAATGAACAGATAATATTTACATATCGTGCTTGTTTGATATTATAGCTGTCAATGTATTTAATATTGTTTTCAGTTACATGGAAATATTAAGTGCTTTGTAAAATGTTCCTGGTGTGAAATTACACTAGCATTTTGCAATACTATATTAGTATAACATGTCAATGTACTCTAAAAGAAACAGATTTTACTTTTTTACATGGGGTTCCAGTCAAGAAGCACAAGGTATCATTTTCATATATTTAAATTTTTAATTATATCATTAGAATCTTGGGAAGAATGTTAACATTACATATCCCATTTCTTACCTAGGAAGAGTATTTATCCTCTGAAGTCATTAAAGCCTGCCAGTAACACATCTTATCCTTATTAATATCAATGTTTTTGCCTCGCTAAAATTAAACCCTTCTCAGGAAAGAACGATTTGTTGGGATTCTTAGAGAAGTTCACACACATCTCTGCTTCTCAAAATAGCGAGACACATGTTCGTTCTCCTATTCAGGATGTGCTTAATTTATTTCAAAATGACTGGCACTGGTAATTGACACAAATGAAAATAGTTTCTTCTTTAAATGTCCATGATCGATGGCTGAGGGGAAGTGTAGAAGAAAACAATCATCGTTTACCCTTAAAAAAAATAAAATAAAATCAGCTGGAGTTCTTCTGATGGTGCAGGAGAGAAATTACGCTTTCAATCAGTGTCTTGTGAAAGTAATTAGAAATCTGTTAGAGAAAGCAAATCAATGAAAGCTGTATGTGATATCCTGTAACAGCACCTGCTTCTGGGATTTTTGCCTTCACATTTGCAGGAAATTGGAGAAGTTTAAAAAAAATACAATTTAAAGATGAAAATAACCATTCTGTTCTTAGTCTTAGATAAGTAAAATTTGCAAATTCAAAAATTGAGAATTACTACTCAGTTCAGCACCACAATACATCTACTCCAATGATACTCACAGTGCTGGGCATACTGTTTCGGATAAATAGTTAAATTCAGAGTAAATGAGATTTAAAAAAAAATTAAACATAACTATTAAAATGAGGCCAGGTACTAGGACTTGGTTTTCTATGGACAGGTAGATGGATTTATTTTAGAACTGAAATTGGTAAACCATTAGGAAGGAACAAGATTATATATTTGAATCATTTCTAATTTACTGTGCTTTATAAAGAACACATATAAAAATAAGTATATATACTATCATGATGATTGAGACTGTAATAATAATACAGGCTGTATCCCTCAAGGAATATCTTGCTATTTCCAACATCCTTAATGAAAATTTAATGAAATTCCCATATTTTATTTCATTGAAAATTGTTCTGAGATTCAATGGCTGATGAACAACTGTAGGTGTTTTAATTTTAGATGCCTGAGGGACCTCTCAGTTCATAATGATTTTAACACACAGTTAAAGTTTTGGTAGACACAAGACAGATTTCAAATTCAAACTAATTTGATCACTAAACTTAAACTAAATGAATTTTCTTCATGAATATACCAAGATATGAAATTTAATATTCATGGGATACCATATGTTGCCTGAATTCAGACAATATATAAGTAAGAATAAGGATATTTATTTCCCCAAGTATTACCATTTTGTATGGTAAATCCTTAAATATTTATTGAGTAGATTCAAGGAAGCTTAATGGTTTATTTATAATTGTTTTCTCCATATAGATTCCCATAATGATGTAATTCATAGTAGAAATATGAAACATTAAAAAGAAAGTGTGTACTTAAACAAACATAGTTAATCTTAAACATATCTTATCAAGTCATATTAATAACCTTCTCTGACCTCCCCTTTCCCATTGACTTTTAACCCCATCTGTTCCATTATTCCTCTTTTCCTTTATAGCACTATGTTAAGTACCACTAGCAGCTTTTCAAAAGAGCCACTTGGAAATCTAATCGTATATTTTCCTCATATGCTACATTTTATAGATGTCAATCGAACAGACAAAACATGCCGCAGGTAAATTTGAAAAACACGATTTTTAACTTACTGTGTCTGTAACATTTTGACAAATTATTAAGAGGTTTTAACCAAAAATTACATCTAATATAATATTGAACCATAATATCGTAGAAATGATTTCTGAAGTTTGCAAGCACTACTTAGTAAAGTATACAAAATTTTTCTAAGTGCTTCCTGTTCTCACAGGTTTATAGAATTCTAATCTATCGAAGTTCTGTACGACAAAATAGTTTCATTACTCCTGCACACTCCTGTCATTTCCATGCAAAGACTGCTGTTTACTTAGGGTTCATATAAGTATATAGGAACGCTCACAAAAGGCGAGTAGCATATAAACACTGCACATAGTACACAGTATTACCATTTGGTTTAATTCAGTTTTGGTGTCTTGCTTCCTTTTATATTCCATTGCACGCAGACAATTAATCTTGCCTTCTCCATAGGATTTCCCTTCTCTATAAGTCCCCATAGATTGCTGAAATATATTCATGATAGGAACATAATGGTTTGGGCCTTTGACATAAAGTACCTCTGAAACCTACTGTATGCAGCACATCTTTGTTACAGGGTTTATGCTGGTCTGGTTTTATAGGACAGAATTCTTTCCTGTTTTGATGCTTACACAAAGTAACCTCAAATTTGCTTTCAAAATTTGAGCGTGACATTTTTACATCTGTAGAGCACTCAGGCATTTGCTGTCATTCAAATACACAGGCTTTGTACAGTACTTGATTTGATTCTAGAATCCTACAACTTTATAAAGCCTGAAAGAGAGGCATAATAATTTACCTTCATGAAAACTGAATAGGGATTTCACACAGAAAGAAAGGAAAGCCAAATCACAAGTTGAAGAACTTGGTTGTGAGGTTACTTATCCAATACTGAAGCCCTCTGTGCTTGAAATGCTATTTTGCAAATGCTGAGGGTTAACCGAAATACATTGGGTATTTCGATGTGTCAGCATTTTGTAAATGCAGAACAAATCACCGTGATTCATTGTGCTATCTATAAAACGTTTTGATTTTCCCATCTCAGAGGGAGTAAAAGGATTTACAAAGGCCTATAAAATGTTGTGAATGTTCTACTGCACAAAGTATTACTGTTCGACTTGAGGGAAATTTGTGTACACTGGACACTGAATTGAATGTGAACGTTTGAAGGGATCAAAATGCTCATCTGCTTCTTTTGTTTGGGGAAGGTGATTTAATGTTTTTGAGCTTACTTTTCCCCATAAGTAAAGTAGGGACAGAATGGTATGATGCGCAGCTTTTGTTATTCTTTCATAGAAGTGCTCCCTTAGCGATGTCATGCCATGCTGACCATTACGTGGTTCCTATATCCCATAGCTGGGTAGGACTGTTGGACGCCTCCCTTCTTTTAAAGTTTACATGGTGCCTCTTCTACAGTGAGAAATAGTCCTCAGAGAGGAATCCTTGAGGTTTGTTTCAGCTCAGTGGTCACTAGATCATGTTTCTTACATGCATGGACTCCTTAACAACTTAGCTTCCACCTCTCAGAGCAACCAAGGACAGCAGGCATTTGGTGTATGTTCTGGGAGTCTCTTGGTAAACCCTGGTCAATGACTGAAAGAATAGTCTACTCTTATATGGAATTTTTTCCAGGTAGTTTTTGGTTCTTGGAGAAACCGTTGTCAGTACAGATGACAAATATTTATTAAAGTTATATATGAATATTTGTGCATAGAATTGTGTGTATTATAGAGTCTTAAGTAAATAGTTCATAGTATTTTTCCTAATGGCTTTTCCAGACATTATTCTTATTTTTAACCCCTAATGGTCCACTCCTTTCTTTATCCAATCACTACTTCATCCTTACTATTATCTTTTTAATATTAAGTTGTCATTCTTAATCCTTTAGATAAAAGGACAATCATTTATCTAATGCAATAACCAGTTAAGTCCTTGTCTTCATTAGAATAGCTGTTCATCTAGCACTCACTTTGCATTAAGCACTGCACACAAACTTTTACACGTTAATTCTCAGCACTAGACAAGGTAATATAACGATCATACCCATTGTTGATGAGGACACTCAGAAGCACATTTGTTGTATCTTCTCTAAAGTCACAAAGCCAAGTGGCACTTAGGATTAAAATTTAGGTTAACTAGTTAGTGCTGTTCTGATGTTTTTAATGTCCACAGCAGAGTTATATGCAAGCAGGCTATAAAAGTAACTGAAGCACACAGCTCTTAAGTGAGTTCTTCATTAGCAGGTGACAGATCTTTCCATGGTAGTGGGATAAATAAAACATGACTAAGCATGAAGCCTGAGTCCAGGCAGGATGTAAAGCTCCTAGGGTAGCATATGACATAGATGTGTAAACTCAAGTCAGACAAAATAACAGCTTAGAAGGATGAGTATGAAATCCTACTCCACTTCAAGATAAGGAGCTACTGGCAAACGTTAGGTGCAGAGAAATGGAGACTCAATGTTGTTGAAGGGCACGGCCTTGATTAATTGTCTCTACCTGATGAGTACACACCTTATATAATACATACAACACAAATTAGTGTTGTTAGATTTTAAAAACTAGCAATAAAACTTGTGGATAGCGATGAAGTGTGAACCTCAGAGGAGTTGAGATAAAAGTGAAGATGATCAGAATACCTTATTTAAAAATTTCACTTTACAAATAAAATGAGAAAAAAATGATGAAACCATTTCCCATATTAAGATACTGTCTATAGCACAATACTTAAAGCATACCTATAGCATAGTACTTAAAACAATGTCTCTGCAATTGAATTTAGTTTGATTCCTTAACTAAATTCAGACCTTTCCCCAGATTTAGATGATTACAATTTATCAAGTTATGTCTAATATGGTTCGATCATTGTTTTTACTTTAGCAATCTCAATGCAAATTATTCATGAGGAATTTCCTTGGGTCCCAACATCGTTATACTGTCCTAAAATTAGTCCGTAATAATAGAGCCATACTCATGGTACCTCCTCTTATATTTAGCATGAAAGTGTATATACACACATAGCACTCATTTGATTAGAGTGGCTGGAATTTATTTACTTTATGATGTCCTGATAGTTTATGACAAAGTTTTAGTCTAGTGTGGGAGGGTGACGGCAAGGTATTAGCCCTTCTCAGTTATCATTTGTGTAACACTCACATTATGAAATTGGTGAGTTCATTAAATCCCTCATATCCAATACACTTCATGAGATAAATAGCTGTATCAATTTCACATCATTTTTCAAAGCAAGTCTGTTGGGTTCAGGATACAGGTTGGCTTCACATTTGTGCTCATATAGTATACCACTGGATTACAAACTTTATAGCAAGTACAACAAACAGCTGTTGTTATTAGCAGTACAGAATTCCTGGTAATTTCACTTTATTGAGAGTGCCAGTTTATCTGAAATATATTTCTTTCACTTACTAACTTCCCAAACCACTTCTGCCTCTTTCCGTATTTCAGACTATACAAATGACAATTTGTTTCTAGACCATGCCTTAGAAATCCCTGCTATGAATGCTAGACTCTCATTCTGACTTCCAGTGACCCAGTTGTAACAGAGAGTCATTGGGTTGGGTGGAAATGATAAGAAGTTACAGAGAACAGTGAAGCCTCGTGTGTCTAGGTGTTAGTTTTATGCTTAAATTATCTAGCATGAGAGTTTCACACAGATAGAAAGTTTAAACACATGTGTGAATGCCCTTTGATCTGCAATGCTTTATATGAGAAGCGTATTTCAGTGTGTTCTTAGTGTTATCAATGTATCTGTTTCTGTTCCTTTTCACTATCCAGAGAGATCAAGAACAATAAGCTCACCTTTCTGTACTTGATCACACCCTGCTATTTACTATGCGTTAAAAAGAGAATTAGGCACTCTTTCATTGACGATGACACAACAAAAACTTTATCTTTAAAATCTTTATCTTTAAAAGCAACCAGGTAGCAAGTGTCCTATATATTAAAAGATGTTTAAGGCTTTTCACATTTTCTTAAATAATATCACTCAAGCAGTGTCTGACCCTTTAATTAATTTCTGTGAGGTATTAGAGTCAGCAGAGTTTTATAAAATAATTTTGTTATGATAAAAGATTTAGTTGTATCTGAATGCCCCTTACTTTAGCAGATGAAGCAGAAGATTGTGTGTGTGTGTGTGTGTGTGTGTGTGTGTGTGTGAGAGAGAGAGAGAGAAATCAGTTGTATTCAAGTAGTATAAAATTCATTGAAAATGCACAGACATATTTGAAGATGTGCAAACCAATCTGAAGCTAAGGTTTCTGAAAAATGCCTAAAATATTTTTATAAAATTGTTCCAATGAAACCAATAAATAATGCAAAGTTGTGATTTTCTGATGCCATTATTTAAAAAAAAAAGACAAATCTTCCTCCTCTGTGGCTGTAACTGAACTTTATATTCAGTAGTGTGATATTTGGATACCCTTTGCTTTAAACAAGAGCAAAATGGAATCCACGGGGAGTCGCCTTCATCAAGCTACATTCTTCTGAATGTAAGAGTTGCAGGAGTGATTGTGATTGAAGATGCTTAACTCATTTGGATAAATCAGCTTCCACTTTTAGACTTTCCTCTGTGCTCTGTTGAATCTTCCCTGGGAATGGACAAGCACGCAGTTTTTAACATTTTAAAATAAAGAACATCCTGATATCTGTTGAAATTTCAATTGGATTCATACTGGCAACTAATTATTAAAAGTCATTTATACTTTTAGAAGACTTTTAGTTCTCTCATAATAAAATAGCTTAGATGTTCTTATTTGGAATTCCTGGTTCTATAAATTACTGATTATGAAATACTTTGAATTAGACACAAAACCACAAATCATTACATGTCACTTTATCATATGTGCATATGTGATTTCATAGAAAAATCTAGATGAAATATCATTTAATAACATATTTACAGACTAAATTTGATTATTTAATAACAACATAGAAAATAATTAAGAGATATGCAAATGACATATATGACATAAATATTGTACTGTGCTACTTGTCATTAATCATATACCTGTGAAATTCAGTGGAGATATACAAAGAATAAATGCTAACATTTTCAGTGACTATATATCCATGGTTACAAAGGTAATTTTAAAGAAAGGCTCTGTCAATGGAATATTTAAACATGTTTGAAATAAATATGTAAGTCTTAATTTCAATGTCTGGGTTATTTTCTTTTAAAATTGTGCCCATACAAACTCCATGTGATTATTTTCTAAATTGTTTTTGGTTGCATTTGTTACAGAAGTTAATTCTAGCATCAGAAGTGGAACTACTATGGTGGTAGCTGCCACAAAGAACAGTTAGTCCCCTGGGTAAAATTGAAACTTGATGAATGAGATTCAAATGTAGTGAAAAGAAGCTTGTTACAGGTTATTAACTCACAAATCACAAACAAAATGTACTACTTTATGGACTATTGTAACGTATTTTATGGAGTTGCATAACCTTGGATTAATCATCTTTCCCTTTTCTTGAAAGGTGTTATTTTACACGTCCAAGTTGCATCTCTCTTTCATTAAGTCCTTTCAAATCTCTACCATTGGTCAGGACCTGCAATTTGACCTTTGCTTTCACTGAGGCAGTAGCTTTGTCTTCCTATATACACTCAATTAAACTCTTTGTTCCCTTTCTCCTTTCCGTTGCTATCATCAATAACATGGGAAACTCCCATCTTCATTTCCACAGGTAATTGAATTGGTGAATTATTTTCCCATTAATCGAGATTTTTTTTTAATGACCGCTCTCATCAATGCAACTCCCAACCTTAATGCTTTTTATGCCTTTCCCATAATTAAATTGGACATGATTTCTTAGAATCCTGAAAGTGGGAGATTGGAAAAGCACCATTGCATCCCATGGGGTCAATGAAGTTTAGTGCACTTTATTTTGCCAATAAATTCCCATCCCCTTCCTTTATGCCCTCTTAAGAACCAGGAATTAATGAATGAAAAGGTGTTGTGGAATACTAACCACTGGACATGGCATGGTTATAGTCCTATTGAACAATCAGCAGCTGTGATTGCCTTAAGTGGAACTCCATGACTTTGGGCCCATACTCTTTTCATCATGGAAGTTAGAGAAAAATCTCACATGGATGCTTTTTTGCCCTGGATTTATGGAGAGTTGATAGCTATTGGGAGAGAAGACTTTTAAAGGCAACTCTCTGAGACATCTCTAGACAATGAATGAGCAGTTGTACAGGGCAGAAGATACTGAAAGTATATGTATATATCTTCAGATGTGAGATTTTTTTTTCTTTAGTGTTTTCGTTGCTTGTATGTGGACCATGCTCTTATGTATAACCAACGAGTCTTACAAGTGACCTTAGTTAATCTCTGCTTGGGTAGAATTGTTTCTTTTGTCTGTCACTGGTAATTTATTTGATGTGAAGAATCTTTTTTTGTGTGTGTGTACTCTCTTTTTCTTTTCTTTTTTTTTTTTATTAACTTGAATATTTCTTATATACATTTGAGTGTTATTCCCTTTTCCGGTTTCGGGCAAACATCCCTCCCCCCTCCCCCTTCCTTATGGGTGTTCCCCTCCCCACCCTTCCCCCATTGCCGCCCTCCCCCCAACAGTCTAGTTCACTGGGGGTTCAGTCTTAGCAGGACCCAGGGCTTCCCCTTCCACTGGTGCTCTTACTAGGATATTCATTGCTACCTATGAGGTCAGAGTCCAGGGTCAGTCCATGTATAGCCTTTAGGTACTGGCTTAGTCCCTGGAAGCTCTGGTTGCTTGGCATTGTTGTACATATGGGGTCTCGAGCCCATTCAAGCTCTTCCAGTTCTTTCTCTGATTCCTTCAACGGGGGTCCTATTCTCAGTTCAGTGGTTTGCTGCTGGCATTCGCCTCTGTATTTGCTGTATTCTGGCTGTGTCTCTCAGGAGCGATCTACACTTCTGCACTTCTTTGCTTCATCCATCTTGTCTAATTGGGTGGCTGTATATATATGGGCCACATGTGGGGCAGGCTCTGAATGGGTGTCCCTTCAGTCTCTGTTTTAATCTTTGCCTCTCTCTTCCCTGCCAAGGGTATTCTTGTTCCCTTTTTAAAGAAGGAGTGAAGCATTCACATTTTGATCATCCGTCTTGAGTTTCATTTGTTCTAGGCATCTAGGGTAATTCAAGCATTTGGGCTAATAGCCACGTATCAATGAGTGCATACCATGTATGTCTTTCTGTGATTGGGTTAGCTCACTCAGGATGATATTTTCCAGTTCCATGATGTGAAGAATCTTATTTGGTCTTCTCAAAAAAGTTTATAGAACTCTTGGCACCAGAGAAAGAAAGCTGTAACAGGTGATGAAAGATGCAACTGAACAGTAAGGTATACACGGGAAATCCTGAAATGGCCTTCCTTCACTATACATTATGTAAGAGCGTGTCTTCCTGCTGGTAGAGTAACTTTTTCATTGTCTATATATAAGGGCAATATAGGCTGTGTTGTCTTCTCTAATGCTAGAAGACATATAATACCAGGATGGATACTTTATGCTTTTTGGTACATAGTGACAGTCCTTGATGTATGGAGTTTGAAATGTTAGTATGGGGATACCCCCACCCCAAATGACTGATAGACTAGAAAAGCAATATGATTCCTGTGTGATACTTAGGAGATGGAATCACAAGTGGGCTGTCATACCAGCCACATGACCCTTGTGACTGATGTGGAGCTGTTCACGAGGAAAGTGCATAACCTTGTAAGAGAGAACTCACAATTAGCAAAGCTTATTGACATCCTTTACGGGATCTTCTGAACTAGCCAGTGAAAAGGTAAGAGAATTATTTGGAAGTGCTGATTTTCTTTTTTCTTTTACAGCTAGGAGGTAGAGGACATATGAAAATAAGAAGAAAAATGGCCTATGATAGTAACCATGTCTGGGGTTAAAACATGTACAGTGTGTGGGAATAACTCGACAGTGTAGAGGAAGAGGTAGAGCACAGATACCCCTTAGGCCTTACCTTTTAATAGAGAAGAAAGAGAAATTCTGTGACTCAACATGCATATAGTGTCTGTGATTATCAGATAATAGTTTACTTTTGAACAGTTTACATTGTGAAAGGTTTTTCAAGATGAAATGAGAGAGTCTCTTACAGGGTACGCAATAGGCTTTGGGAGATGGGCAGCAGATATGATCAACATCATTACTGTGGAGGCACAGAAAATAAGTAATTAATCTATCTATTCCTCTGTAAGACAATGTGAGGTTCCCTAATCTGAGCCGACAGGAAGTAGATAAGTCCATGGTAGACTGGGTCTTAAGAGCCCTTAGGACAACTTGATTGTCATCAACAGAAATCTTCATGAATACCCAGTACTAGAAAACTAGAAAATGGGTAGGCATTTACAAAATTAACTGGGTATGTCCAAGGCAGTATTTGATGCTCAACTCATGAAGCCAGAGCAGGATGTGCTTGGATGAATGCTAAGAAAGTGGTTGATTCATCAGGGACCTTGGGGTTGGTATGGAGCCTCAAGTTTTTTGCTGAGTCCTATAGTAGGATATGATGTTCATTAGCTAGAAAGGGCTCTGACAGATCTGAGTGATTTAGACTCACATGTAAATGAAGTTGAGAGTGTGCTTAAGCAATCAAACGTGAGTGTGGAGAAAAGTAAGGGGAATCAAAAGAGTCTGTCTGGGTTAGTCAAAACCAAATATGGTTCCATTCATATCCAGCCACTTTCTAAGGGATAAAGGAAAAAAAACAGAAAATGGAATATATGCTTGTGCATATCTGGAAAACTTTGAAACCTGAGCCAAAATTTAGTGAAAATATACAGAACAGTGCAAGACAAAAATATAAGGATTATTGCAGAACAGTAATTTCCTCTGAGTAAGGGACCAGCATTTGTCTCCCACAGGAGAACATGATGAGAATGATATACAATCACTAAGCCAAGAGAACTTGCCTCACACAAGGTTTGGCCAATGAAGATGCAGCAATGAATTACATCTAGGAATTGCACTGTGGAGCCTGTGTCACATTGTATATGTGAGCATATCTCTACTCTCTTTCTTGTTCCTTGGATGAACATAAAATTGAGTGACAGCCCCAATCCTACCAAGTAATCTAGAGTTAGAGAGATGCTTCACAGCACTGTAGGGACATCCCAGGGTGAGAAGATAGGACTTCTCATGAAAAATGGCTAAGGAGTGTGCTTCATATCCACATCGCTACATTCAATATCGATCTTTTGAGAAAACAATACAAGTAATGAAAATTTTTCTTTGATTTAGTTGAAGTTTCTCTTCAGCAACTTTCTAACTCATCTCCTGACTCCTAAGAGCAACTGGTACTCTGTTAGAATGTGTAACAGAACTTCAGAAACCCTGCCTACCTATTGCAAAAAAAATTGTTTTCTACTTGTGATGATAATCTCTTTAATGTTTACAGATTTAGAAAAGCACCTGAGTGATGTAGAGGTACCTAAAGGAGAGAGGCCAGCAAATCAGTTTGCATAGGGTACAAGTAGCAGATACACATGCAAAATTTATTGGGAACATCAATGTCAAGGTAAAAATAATAGACTATTTTTATAAAATCTAAACAAGTGTAAAGATTTTAAATTAAGATAATCTCTATGTGGAAAGAAAAAAGATTCTCTTAAAAGTCATAAAGTTATTCAATAAGAATGCAGGGTCGAGGGGTGCTTTATAACCCTAGAATTTGATGGACGGTAAGATGCCTGAGGAGTGCATATATTATAAGCATCCTTTACTGTAATTTAGCCCTTATTGTTGATTACTACAAGAATTACATAGTAATGTCTGATTGCTGAGGACACCACAGACTTTGTTGCAGGCTGTAGAGTTGTAAGTATTCTATATGTTGGATAATTTTAAGAATGGCATACATGTTGACAGGGACAAGTAGTTATCTTGATAGTCCTGCTCAGCTATAGATCCTGTGTGTTAAAACAACAAGATATTTCTAATATTGCAAGAGTGGCATGACTCTCATGGGTATAGTGTAAGGCTGTCTGCATTTATTGAGGTCCTGTTAAATAAAGAAGAAAATTCATATCTGACTATTAAACACAGTCAAATCTTGTAGCTGAGTTGGTCATAGGCTCATACGACATATGCAATACCCTGCAATTTTAGAGATAATATAGGAAATGGGACAAGACACAATTTAAATGCCTAAAGTAGGGAGTGTGGGAATGCTGTCTATCCTATAAGAATTATGTGATCATTCGAGATTTGTGTCAAAGTCACTTTTATTTCCTCAGAGGAAGGGATGAGTTGAGAGCCATACCCAAGCTGGTAAATACTGACTTGAACTGAGCCCAGCATGTGTCTTTCACTGTGCTAACTATATCTAGACCTAGGCCTGGAAGCTGCTAGCCTTTGTACAGACTAATCTTCCAACCTGGCTGATTCAACCAGCTTCTCTGAGCTTCTGACTAATTTGCTCTGCTTGGCCTCATATAAACTTTAGCAATATATGCCAATCTTCTGACTCATTCTCATTCTTTGGCTCATTCAGTCATCTCAAAGAAGAATTCAGGTCAGAATATCTGTTTTGGACCAGCCAGCCAGAGTTCACGGCAGTAGGTCTCAGAGCAGGGCCTATGTTAGCAGACAGGCTGAAAGCTCAAGCCTTCTAGGTTCATGTTTATAGAAGATGGGACTGCATGGAGGCCAGAAGCTTCTAGATCTAGGCTTAGGAATAATTAGAATGGAGAAAGAAATGCTCTGGGGTTAGCTGAACTCATGTATCAGTATAGCTTAGGTATAGTTCTTCTCTAGTCCCCTCCTCTGAAGAAACTAAAACTATATTACACAGATACAAAAAAAAGTATTCTTCTTATGAAAACAAAGATAGTTCATTTACCAAATTCCACACATTTTCTGGAAATGCTTTTAAATTTTTAGTATAAAGATACATGCTTCATAAAAACAGGTAATATTAGCATGCATTTAATACTAATCTTATGTCCATAAGTTTTAATTTCAAAAGGTCCAGAATACCACTAGCTCCAACACAAGTGGATTCACACATACTTATTCCCTATAATTTTTCAGATTTTTCCTGTAATATGCAATGAATCTGAACCCTCTCAGGCTCAGTATGTACTCTTACCCTGCTGTCTAATGCATACTTATATTTCAACAACAAATTAAAATTCTGAACCCCCATTGCAAGAAAATATGACAAAAAACTTTGCTTTTTTCATCACAAGCAAATGCATATTATAAAAAAGTGCCAAAGTAGACTACAGAAAGTAATAAAAATTTGTGGTTTTCACCATTTTTTGATAAGTGCAGATATAATGCATACACAAAATATTTGGATGAATGTTATCAAAAGTTATTCACTAAAAGTTAATATTTTAAGAATTACTTTAAAACAAAAACAAGAGAAAATGACCATTAATTGTTAAGTTGGTTCCAAAATTAATTTTGTCACATTGAAGAGAAGGGTGTTTGAAATGATTGACCTGAGGTATGAAATATTCTAGGCATAACTAATGGAGGACAATTTAAGCCCAGCCTTGATTAGAATTACAGTAGTATAGTGACAGTTAGGAGGTAAATTATCTCTAAGGTAGGCAGGAGATAGTAATTGATATAAATTTGAAAGTTATATCAATGTGTCTCTATTATTTTCAAAGTTCTTCTCACTGATGTCTTTCTTCATTTATTTATTCATTCTTCCAGTGACATTTTATTGAGTTTATATTATAGTTCATGCATTCTGAAACTCAGAACTATGAAGGAGCATGAGAAATCACAAGGCCTTTCCTCCATTAGCTAATATTTCAAAATTATACCACACCAATGGATTATCTAATAACACTGAATTAACTGTGAAAATATACATACATGTAATATTATTCAGGTTGGCCAGGCTGTAATTTTGCATTTAGCAATATGTACACATTTGGATGTAATAACAATTAATGTAAAAAGCATCTATAAATTGGGGAAAAAAGCAAGGATGGTCATTTGTTGGAGTTAAAAGGGAGGAAAGTCAGGGAAAATGATGAAATCACATCATAATTTCAGTAACTTAAAGAAATAATTAAAAATTACAGTAAAGAGGAACAGAAGAAACGATATAGCCACAAACTACTAAATGTGGCAGAACCTTCATCTAATGAATAAAAATTTCAAGGAGCCAATCACTGGGCAAGTAGGCGGGACATCTGGGTTGTTGGGAGGAAGAGGGGAAGCAGGAGAAAAGATAAGGTCTTTTTGATGGGAGATTTCGGAAGACACAATGTAGATAGGCAAGGCCCCCGGTTTAGGTGGTAGATGTGCTGGGATCTGCTACCAGAGGATTTATAACAGAATAGTGTACAAACTAGGGCACTAATTACTTTGCCCAGAGATTGTGTTACCTGTGTTCTAAACTAAGATTGTGTGGTGTCTTTCCTTTTGCAGCAACTCAGCTGGGTTCCAGAGAAAGATACACTGTCAGGGCACCCGAGTCAGCCACAGGAATTTGGAAGCATGGCGAGGCATGGGAACATAGTGAGCTGGGCGGAGAGATTTCACAGCTCAGAGTCCGAGAGTCTGCCCGGCTGAGAATAGGCTGGCCTGTCCACAGGTGCCTAGCCAGTGGTAGTGTGGATTGCTTTTATAATATTTCTGACTACAGTTAAGTACATAGATGAACATACATAGAAGAACAACACTGTGAAGAAAGCATCTTCATTATTGAATAATATTTGTTTATATGCTTAGAAAATGAAAATTTCCAACATTTATTACAATGTTACAACTTTATTACATATAATATTTTGTTGGCTGATTCTTACAAAAATCATTTTATGCAAAACATTTAAGGTAACACAAAGGATTCTGCCATGCATAGTATTACAGATTGCTCCAACAAAAATACAATGAGGAGATTCGCTTAGTGATTTTAGTGATGAAATCTATTAACTAATATCTTATCACAAAAGTTACAGACCCTTAGGAACAAATAAATAGGAGATATTAATTGACTGAGCCCTATAATTTATTAAGTACATATAAATTAAGTAACTTATTTCAAACATTGCAAGGAGATTCAGATTTAGATAGTTCAAATCCAATTCATCTATCAACTGAAGCAGAAAAGAATTAACTCTTGTAGAACAAAGACTGCAATAAACATATGTGGGCCAAATTCACCCTACATTGATTGTATTTTGGTCATTTTGCCTTCAACTTCTGCTACTGGGGTCATTATGGAAATGGAAGATACTAGAATGGAATGGAATTTCTTAGATCATAAAAAAGTAAAAAAATTTAAGGCATATATAGAACAGATTTCTGAATTAATTATAAAAGGTAGAATAAATCTAAGTCAATTGTCAGAAACCTATATGGCTGAAATTTTAGTACCTCTTATAAATTCTGAGATTAAATCATTATTGTTTACCAATGAAGACTGGCATAGAGCTTGTAGTAACTACTTGGGCAAAATTAATAATGAATATCAAGAAAACAAATGTATATTGCTTATAAAAGGAACCAATTGGATTCTTCCCTATATTGTAAAGAAAACACCAATTTCAGAGACACCAACATTCTATACTGATGCAAACAAGATGGGGACAGAAGGTTACAAGTCAGGACAAATAAGCAAGGTGATCAAAAGTCTATATACTTCTGTTCAAAACTCAGAATTGTATGCAATCCTTACAGTATCATTAATTGCCCTGAATCTCCTAGTATAATTATTGATTCTTTATATGCAGAAAATGCTATTTTGCATATGTCTGCTGAATTTGTACCAGATATCTCAGAATTAATTTATTTCTCATGCAATTGCAGCAGGCCATTAGAAGGTAGAAACCATCACTATATATTACTCATATTTGGCTCATAAAAGTTTTCCCAGTTCATTAGCTCAAGTAATGAGGGAACCAACCAACTGCTAATAGGAAATGTGTTAGAAAATTCAAAATTTTATGATAAACACATGGAAAAGTTTTAAAAATTTTTCTCTCACTTGGTAACAAGGAAAACAAATAATAATAACAAAATGTCCTACCTGTTCTCTCTGCAACAAACTGCATTATTTGCTGGTAGTAACCCTAGAGAACCAAAAGAAATGAAACCAAGAAGATGAATCCTTTTCATTTTGCAGAATTTAGAATACAAAGGTGTATACACCATAGCAATGAAATATACTCAGGTTTTCAGTGGACAACCGCTCTAAGTTCTGAAAAGGCTGATTGTATGATTACATATTTATTAGAAATAATTGCAATTATGGGAATGCCTGAATAAATTAAAACATATAATCTTCCCACATATGTAAACAATAAGGTTAAGCAATTTGCATATTGCAATCTATAGCACATTACTGGTGTATCACACAATCCCATAGTATAAGCAGTTATAGAGAGAGCCAATCATGCATTAAAAGTGATTCTGATTAAACAAGAAAGAAGAGTAAATCCACCCAAGGATAGACTAAATAATTTAATACTAAATTTCCTTAATGCTAGTGAAAATGGAACAGCAGCTGCGAGACACTGGGTTATTGAAAAAAACTGAGGAATTAGGCCAACAAATATACTATAAGGATGTGTTGATATTAGAATGGAAACTTACAATAGTTATAAGATGGGAACGTGGTTATGCATATTCTACAGGGAATGAAAAATATAGATACAAGGAAAACTTACAAAGATTAGATTTAACCAGAGAAATCCTCTTATCAGCTGAGACATGTATATCCTTACAAAGCAAATAGCTCAGCTGATTCATTCTCACAGACTGAGTACTGATTTCTCCAAAATATGGATGCAAATCAACTTCAAATGAGATAGCCCAACTGATTAATCACATAGGACTGGACAACACAGAGAATGGACAAGTAAGCCAGAGATTGGACAACAGGTAGACTAGAAGACAGCACAGAGACAAAATAGAGACAGAGTAACAGAGATGGAACAACAAATACTACAACTTGATTTATTACAGACTAGTCCTTTTTTCATTGTGACTCAAACAAGTATTTTTGCCCCAATTATAAGAGGACCATCATCCTTGTCCCTTAAGTTGGGGTAGATGGTGTTGGTCATTTGGTGTGTTAAGTTTGTTATCTAGTGTGGTGGATTGTGAATTTTATATTCAAGAAAGAAACAAAGTAAAGTTGATTAATGTATACTGATAGAAATTTAGGGTTGTTCTCTTTGAATTGTTGTATATTGATAGAAAATTAAGGTTGTTTTGTCTGAATTATTGTATGTTGATAGAAATTTAAGTTTTTTTACCATATTGTACATAAACTATAAGATATATATTTTAACTGTGGTGTCATGTTCTACTTTGATGATTCTTCTAATTATTGCTACTCTGTGTAGATTGTTAATGTTACAGGAAAGACAACTTTTTTAAATGGAAAGGGCAGTATAAAGTGGAAATTTCTGCATTCTTTGGATTTTTTCTGGCTACTGTTTTATGAGGGATGGTTTTGTTGAAAAGATACATGAGAGGATGTTTCTCTGAGGCAGACACTTGAAAGGATGGGTGATGTTAGGAAAGAGTGTAAGTGGAACTCAACAGACAGGGAATGATGCTTCTTGCATTGTTTTGACTTGCAACACTTTGCTAGTCTTCAGTGATCTTAGCTTGTTGTTACTGTAGACAGAAACACGCCATCTTTGCTGATTGGGCTGGATTGACACTAAGTCATGTTTGTAATCGCCCAAAAAAATCTACTTCTAAACAGGTTCATGCACCCTTATATATTAATCATCTTTCTCACCTATCTTTAGTTGGTGTGCTACACAGGAAGTTTTAGCATCTAAGAACCTTATTAAAGTAGGTTTTGAAAAGTAAAAGTCTACAAGTCACTATGAAAATTAGGATAGAAGATCTCCAAATACAACTACACACCAACAAAATGTGCTCAATATATACAGAGCACTCCTAAAAACAAAAATTGTGTTATTTGTAAGAAAATTAATATCATAATGTTCATTTTCATATTCAGAATTTAAAATTACACACACAAACACAAATGTTTATAGCTATGTACATATGCATATTCATGTGTATGTACACTTTTCAAAGAAATTAGATGGATAACTATTTGGAAGGAAGAAAAGGAGGAGTGAAAGAAATGGTAGGATAAGAGAGAGGTTATGAAGGATGAATATAAAAAAAACATGTTATAAAAGTATGAGAATGTCAGTTCAAAATCCTTCAAGTAAACAGTAAAAGTCATGCAACGATCCTGAGAGGTGGAACATTTTGGTAAGAACACTGTAAATGCATGAAAATTTGAGTTCAAATTCCTAACTCCCACATGAATATGCAGTGAGTTCCTGTAACCCTGTAGGCGGGAGGTATAGATAGGCAGGTAGATAACCAGAAACTCAGGGGGCAAATTAGTGTAGCCTGAAAAGCAACATTTAAGTTTATTCTGAAACCTCTCACAAAATGAGGTGAAAAGAACATGGGGAAGACCGACATATTCACTGACTCATTAATGTAGCCTGACCTAAAATGCAAACTGAAACTGAATGCCATAACATACTCATTAATGTACTTCAGGAATATAGACAAATTATATCTGTGCACATACCACAGTAGTGTGTATGATAGGAGTGTGTATGATAGAGAAAGAGAAAGACAGAAAGACAAGAACAGAGAAACAGTAAGACAATAGACTAAAAGTGATGAAATTACTAGAAACATTATAATTTCATATAGACCTTTTGGGCTTTCAAAAATGAAAATATTGACTTGTGACCCAACCTGTTTGCATATTCCAAATGGTCTCTATCCATAGCATATTAACATCTACCTAAGAATACTTAAAAAAGACTTGAAAATCCTTTAAGTATTACCTTGCTCTCATTAATTGAATCAACACTAAAATGAATCAAGGTGCTACCCTCCTTTTCCAAATAATGACTTGATTTGAAACAGGTTTCACAATTTTTCTTCTGGTTTAGAAGAAAAGAGACCTCAGCCATAGAAACTGATCAGAATTACACAAAACCATTGATAATTATAGAGTGTCCCGATAATTGATTTTTGTATAATGTCTCAAATGCGTGAATAACTTGAGATTAACAATATTCAATACCTTTGTGGGTGGGTTATCTTTATCTCTCCACTGGAAGGTCTGCCTGGCTATAGCCACTTCAGGCTCCATATCTCAAACTGCAAGGAGTCTCAGCTAAGGTCACCCTATAGACTCCTTCAGGCCTCCTCTCAGCCAGGTCTGGCAAATACTAGGGAGGCTACCCTGCCTGCCACAGATTTCTGTTCACACTCCTAGCCCCACGACAATCTGTTCCCCTCCCCGTTTCCTCTCCTACCCAGTTTTCTCCTTTCATCCACCTCCACTGTCTATTTTACTTTCGCTTCCGAGTAAGGTTCACCAAAGAACAACTTTATAACTAGAAATAAAAATGTTCCATCCTGTTGGCACAGATCTGTAATCCCAGGAATACTTGAAAAGCTGAGGGAGGAAGAACAAATATTACATATCAGTATGGGCTATACAATAAGTTCAAATCAAGTCAAGGCAAGTTAGTGAGAGCTGACTCAAAAAAAAAAAAAAATCGAAACCTGAGCGGGGAATATGCTACAATGATCGTATGTCTTAGGTGAATTCTGCAATTATATACCTGTTCATTCACTACCAACACACACATGCACACATACACAGACACACACACAGACACACATACACACACACCACACCACAAAAAAAAGAAGGGAAAAGTTAAAACCTTAGCGAATACCTGAGTAACTTTATGAAATTCTATTAAATATTCTGCCATGAAAATTTTCTAGTTGACAACATGAATTGTGGATGTTTATCAAGACATTTTATTATTCAATTATTAATAGTGTTATGGAAACTGAATCATTTGTTTTACCACAACAATTATTGGTTAACATTTAGCTAACAACTAAAGAGTTTCTCAGTGAAACCACATGAAGATTGTAAAGGAAAGATTGGTCTGGACAGAGGATACTGGCTTATTCTTCAATATCACGGACCTTCATCCTCAGCATCCTCCCAACCACTGAATCGTATGGACTTACATTCTGATATACGCAAGACACTTCAACTTCACATGGGTTATCTTTAAGAGGTCAGGATTATTAAAAACTTTAGCAAAACACAGGTCAATATAAATGTATTCTTGTTTGTACTTACATTGCCGTCATATAAATGTATTCAATAAAAATTTGATGGATAGAAAACCATTTGATCAGTCTTTTGTGATGAGAGAATGACCTTTGACTCCTGATTCTGCTGAACGATGGGGTGATAGACATATATTGTAGTGTACAGAATATGCAGTGCTGAGACTCAATCGAGCCTTGTCCATACAACTCAAAAACCACTGTACTAAATGAAACAGGTACCCACATCTCTACCTGTCTTTTTTAAATACAGCACGATTAACACCAAAAGATGCAAGCATGTTTTGAAAATATAGTAAGTGTATTTTATACACAGTGCACTAAGACTAGTATGTGGTCCTATCCGATTAAGACAAGTATCGTTTTACAAAGAATTGTTTCAAACTGAACTTAGAGGGAGAATTTACATTTTATTTAACATGTGGCCTAGAAAATTTCAATTAAAATTCTTCCATCTCTATTTTGGAAGCTTCTCATTGGGTAAGTGACATGAAGTCAGTGAAGGTGAAATGCAGTAGTAAATTTCCACCAGGTACAGGACTGACTCAACAGGAAGATGACTACCAGGTTTAACGGTGTGCTTCTGCATTACTTAGTGAGACCCCGGCAAAGACAAAGGTAGCTACCTGCTTTACAGACTGACAGCTGCCTGTCAACTTTGTAATATTGAAAAGTCACTCTGTTGGAACAGCAAAGACAGAAATTAGAATAGCCACCCTAAATTTTAGGAGATGTAAGACAAAAGATCAGCAAAATACTATTTTTATAATAAGTTAAATCCAAAAGGGGTGAAATAAAAAATAAATTGGAAATACTAAATACCAGTTTTCATTGTATAATATTGAAATCTTAAGATTCATCCAAATTAAGGTTATAATTATATTAATTTCTCCAAAATCTTGGAACAAAAAAATGTACTATTTATTCTTTTGCAAACATATTTACTCATGATTTTTCTCAAGAATATCTTACATATTTCATAATCTTTTCCAAAAGTATGTAGAAGCCAAGCACACTAATGGTAAGATTCAAAAACTATATTTGATTGTAATCCAGTCTGAGCTATCCTAGAAACAAATATTATGTATTAATTTTTCTTAATTTCCTCATGCTAAAGTTAATGTTTAGTTTTAACTGATCTATAAATTTTTCAAACTGTTTTGTAATGATTCAATATAAACATGTATTATATCCTGTTTAGACCAGTTTATATATATATATATATATATATATATATATATGGATAGATAGATAGATAGATAGATAGGTGTATGTTTCAATTTATTATATTTTATGATGATAACTTTCTGCTTTTGCTACACAAAGTAGAGTAAGATACTGCAAAAGAAATGAAGTTGTACTATTAATATTAATATATACTTTAAACTTCATATTTAGAATACACATGGTACATAAACACTTCATTGTTTGGTTTGAATGATCTTTCCTTGGTATGAGGCACTTACTAGAGGTGCCATGTATAGAGAAAAATCAGATTAGATGCACACCAAGTATAGTCCACATGACTAAAGATGCTAACACCATAATTAGTTTGCATTATTAATAATCTTTTGTAGTATGATTTATCTTTATTCTTTTAAGATAGTTAACAATATAAGTATCTTGAAGCAGGAAGATAGTGGAAATCCTGAGAATTACAATTACTTTGACACAAGAAACTGTAGTTACAGGGCTACTTGAGTACAAGAGTTGATCCAGAAGAGACTAGCTGATTATTTTACATAAAAGCAACATTTTTTCAAATGCAATGATTATTGTCATTATTTTTCATGTGGGATAACAAATCTTCAAACAGTGAGCCTCGGCCAGCACAGTTGATTGCTCAGGGATAATGCAATAAAGATGTACATTTGCACACACCCAAGTCTCCCCGGAGGAACACACAGACAGAATTGGATTGATTAATATTTTACAAAGCCATTATCCAGTAGTTCTGAGAGTTTCTTATTGACAATATCAACAGCTGTGAGGAGGTAGTCTGCATAATAAATGTGCAAATACAGATATAGAAAGGCCTTAGAAGGAGAACGCCTTTTAATTTAATAGACAGGTTACTGGAAAACAGCTTGTCAGGTATTCTAACTCCACGCCAGCTCTGAATCATGATGTTCAGTTGTAAGTTATTCAGAATCTTCTGAGGTGGATGGATCCAAACATAGGATGACCTGAACCTTCAATACTGAACTCATTTGCATAAATGACATCTAAGGTTTCATTAAATTATAATGTTCATATTGAGAAGTTATGTGGTTATCTTAACAGAATAGAATTTGTTGGCTTGACCCAGACACATATGATGAAAGGTCAGATAGAAGAATAAGAATCAAACAAACATTAAAGACATAATAACTGCAAATTACTAAGGCCTGGAAAGCAGAGTCTTATACCTCTTCTTAATTCATTTTCATCATCTATTTAATCAAACAACTGTCAGTTCAAACGAGTGCAGGGAATGTTTGAAAAAATGACTAAATTTTTAAAAATCAATGAAAGACTCAAAGGTGAAATATCCATTAAAGGTAAATGGAGAAGGTCCTGGAATGTTGTCTAAGCTTTGCAAGCAGACGTGATGATTTATCATTGCAGACATAGTCTGTGATTTCATCTGAAGTAAGTTACCAGAAATAGACAGTTGGAACTCATCACTAGTTGTGCTTCAATGGGAAATGTTCCATGAAAGATGAATATTTTAAATACTATTATAAGTTATAGAAACCTGAAATATTTCAAAAAACTGAATTTATGACTTTATGAATTTATAATACAGAGATATATGAATACAGAAAATACTCATATTTATTTATGCATATTTACATTAACCATTCAAAGACTTTATTAATACTATGAGGAAGCAATACATTAATGTATTATTATTGTAACAACTATTATTGATATGTCTGAGGAAACTTTGATAAATATATACTCTCAGGTGTCTATATCTTTCTGATATATGTCTTTATCTCAAAGGTTGAATATAATTTTAAAATTAGATAAACAAATAACCAAATTATAGAAGATGAAACAATATTAATAGAGAAGTCAATAAACTAGACATTGAATGACTAACAAAATCATGAATGTTAAATTATTTTCAATTAATAGAATTAAAATTATAGTACACTAAGATAGCATCTCACTCCAATTAGAATAGCTACCATCAACCCAACAAAGTTTGAGCAATGACCACACAGAGGAAGAGTAGTATGTGTATGGTATTAGTGAAACAAAGCTTGAAGCTACTTGGAAAACAGTAGACAGTTTCCTCACAATTCAAAGAATAGAACTAGCAAATCATTCAACAGTTTCCCCAAACTACTGAGCAAGTATCAAAAGAGAACTAGTATGCCAGGAAGATATTTACAGTCTCGTGTTTATTGCATCTTTATTCAAATACCTAAAGTTTTACATAACCAAGACACAGCTCCAGAAGACTGGATAATTATACGTAGTGTGAATGAACCATGGGATGTTATTCATCTAGCTGAAAGGAATCACGGCCAAATGTGCTCTAGACAACTTGCCAGGCAATTCACTAAATGAGATGATCCAGGGATCAGAAGTATGAAGCATACCTATTCCTTTGTAGGAGGCTTGACATTATCCTTTTTCAAAGAAGCGGATTCAACCATGTTCGGTGAACTCTAAAGAATAGGAGAAAAAACAAGATGGCGAAAACCTGCATACTGATCCAAACACGAGTAGATATGAGAAACAGTGAAGGTGTCTCAGGACTCTAGAAAAGAATGGGTTACAAAAAAATTAGGATGTATTTTAAGATTTCTAGATACGATGAAGACTTCTAACATATAGAATATTATATTAGGATGTAGATATTTTTATTACCCCGATTAGTTCTAACACTATCATATAGAAGTAGGAAATTAATTAGTATCTACACTTTTTGATTAACCTGATTTGATCTAACATTATCTTAGGGTATACTTTATGAGAGGTGCCTGTGAATTATGTGACAATTAATTGCATGTAACCATTGGAGTCAAAAAACTGCATCAAACATAGCAGAATCAAAGTCCTTAATATTAGATCTGGAAAAAAGTTAACTTTTAATATAAAACTTGAAGCAGAGATCAAAAATAAACATTGTATGTTGATTACAAAAGTTGTATAATATGGTAAAATACAGAATTCTGATTGGAAAGCATTTCTCTTCATTAGAGATCTGTCAATTCATTCTACAGGAGAAATTTTTCCATTCAAATGTAACCCCAAGGACACTAATACATAAATGTTTCAAGGACATAAATCAATTTTAAGTGAAGCAGGAAGAAAAGATAGAATTGGTAGCACTTAAACTGTCTGCAGTCCACTTTAGCACTCTTCCTCCAATAGTTTCCCTTTCTGAGGATTTTTCTATGGTGAGACACAGGCCATTCACTGAGTAGGACAAGGACTAAATGCTGTGAAAACAATTAGAGCATCAAAATATTCACATTCGTATTGTGTGAGCCAGACGTGTGCACAGCATTCACCATGCTCAAATAAGACAGAAGATTAGAGGTATAAGGGTGCCTTATCACATGATAAAAGCAACATAAATGATAATAGCATTTTAAAGAATGCTTTGGAAAACATTTTCCAAAAACATTCCAAAATTACAATCGAGGATACAGTGAAAGTCTACTTATTTATATAAGGGCATTTGTCATCTTCCACAGCATTGGATTTCTCCTTTTCAGACTGTGTTCTCTATTGACTGTACCCAGGTACCTGTAACAGCCTTGGCTTTCTTAGAACAGTACCTTGTGAGAGCTGTCATTGTCATCGTTTCTACATAATTTGTAATTATTTTTATACCTAAAATTTTTATGGGTAACAATGAATTTTAGTAAGTCCTTAAAATAGTTTCTTACCGGCATACTGTTATACCATACTTGCATTGTCTAGGGCTCATGAAATTAAAATATATAATATTATTATTAATATTGGTTTACATAAGGCTCAAGTAAGTGGTAGAGAGTTGTATATTAGATATGTGCTTCCCCAGATTTACTTAATATTGTCTATTAAGGATTACTTATCCAACCACCACATTTTCAGTATTTAATTTTCTTTATTGTTAAATGAAAAAAATATTTATTATAATAATTAAATCCTACATATTTAAAACAGCATGGATCAAAGTAAGGAATAAATACAGAAAAACTGTTTACTGCTTGGACCCACTCACCAAAGTTACAAGTAAATTGTGATATTCAGAGACCAGAGAGAGCGAGCGAATCAATGGAGAAAAGCTGACTGAAGGCAAACTAACATAGGGAGAATAGATTCTGTGTACTATTCTGAGCACTGTGGGCTATGGATAGTAAACATGCATCCTAAGATTCAGAGGGTTAGGATATGGTATTTTGAGAATTTGCACGACAACAAATGAGCACACTTTGCTATCATTTGATTAACTGATTTGAACACGATACATGAATTAATTAATTGGTCCCTTTATTATTCTCCTTAGTATCCAGCAAGTCAGGTCAACTATAATAGGTGTTTATCAAGAGCCATAATAAAATCTGTGGTGAAAGTTACATAGTGTTGATAAATCCTATATTGACACTGAAAAAGAAAAACACATTACAAAGAGTAACAATAAAAATATATCCTTCTGGAAATCCACAAACCCAAACTAATGCACAAATATGTGAAATGACATTGGCTGATTTACTGTGCTTTCCCCATTAAATTTGTAGAAACTTTAAGACTGAGTTGACGAAATAAATGAGTGTAAAAAATTCTTTTTTAGGGTAGCATAAAGCTGTATATCATTATACAAAAGTTCCTTTGCAAAAGAAAAAACTGTGATATTATTTACTGAGAGTTTTCAAATGCTTGTGAATAAGGAAATCATCTTACCATAATTAAAATTTCAATCAAAGGAGAATACAGTTATTTAAACAGTTAATTTGCATTCCATATAAAATATGGTAATACAGGCTGCACCTGTATGTTTAAGAGACTTTAAAAATGAACTGTTAAGATTGTCTCTAAAAGTACAAAGGAAAAACTTAAAATATCATAAATTCATTAGCAGCTAAATAATTTTTGTTTGAAGTAATTTATTCTACTTTTAAGTAGTGTGGCCTCTTATGTTTTTAATTTCATATATAAGTGATTTATTATTTCTATAGACACATTACATTCTCCATCTTGGACTGTATTTAAAACTACATATTTTATGGGTTTCTTAAAATATAATGAAGATTTTTGCCTTCAACATTTCAAAAGCCTTTCTGAAATGCAAAGTAACACTTTCCTTAAGAATTTAGTGTAATTTTTTGTTTTAATTTTTGGGGGGGATACAGATACTTTCCTTGGTTCAGTTCTAGAATATAAAATAAAAGAATAAAACTTCCGTGTGGAAGTGTTTGGTAATTTCCACCATCATCTTTTCAAGACATTTAAACACATTATAAAAGACGAAGGGAGACATAAAAGTACAATAATCACTATGTGTATTCTTAGCTGAAATGAATGTAATAGCGGCATGGCTATATAATTACTTTGAAATATTCTCTTCTGAATAGATTTTACAAGAATTACTGAGAGAAATGACTTGTATCTTTGCATAATACCATCGGCAGGCTATTCTCTAAGAGAGTTTTGTGTTTGATTCACTCTTAAGAACAGATACAAGTAGGCCTTCAGTAATTATGCTCTTATCAGGAGAAGAAACACCACACTGTACAGGAAATTTAAGTCAAGCTTATTCTAATAATATTTCAAAGTGAAGTCTAATGACTAATACAACTAGAAAAAAATTGATATTTCCTTCATTATTCAAAGCCATAAGTAATACATAAAAACACAAATGACAATGCAGGATACGCTTGTATGTTGGAGACACTGTATGTTTGCAAATGCAGAGTTATGTTCTCTCGCAAGATATAGGAGTTAATATCACGGAGACTTGGATACCAGGTTACAAATAAAATAAATACAAAGAACTTTATTCTAATTCCATGAACTAAGAAACCAAAAGTGATCATTTGCTAAAACTCAACACCAAGGGATGATCCGGAGCCTATGGTTTCTCGCTCCATCCTTTAAACCACTGGTTCTCAACCTTTGTCCTACTGTGATACATTAATACAGTTCCATTTTGTGGCTACTCCATTATTGTAGTTTTGCTACTGTTGTGAATTACAAATTTAATGTCTGATATTCAGATATTCAGTATATCAGAGATGTAACCCGTTTACAAAGGTCACTTTATGCCAAATGGCAGTGTAAACCAGAGATTGAAAACTGCAGCTCTAAGTTTGTACAATTTGTCATGAAAATATGGTACAATTTTTACTACTATTACAAGCTTCACAATGTGTACCCCCCCTTCTATCCTCATCGAATCTCCTCCCACACCTCCCCATGATTTTCATACCACCTGAGGACCCTGCCTGTTTCCCTTGCCTCAACTTTTGTTTCTATTCAACTTTTCCCTATTGTAACATCTCAAGTATGCAGGGATTCACTCCTTAGAGTTTTGTCTATGTAATCAAACACAAAATAAAATCTAATAATATATTTGACTTAGTTACAAGCATGTTCCACTAGGTTCATAGTGGCCTTATTTGTGATAGCCAGAAACTGGAAACAACCAAGAAGTTCCACAATAGAAGAATGGATACAGAAAATGTGGTTCATTTACACAACGGAATACTACTCAGCTATTAAGAATGAGAACATGCAGAAGGGCACAAGTGCGGATGACTCAGTTCCCACTTGGGTGGGAGAAGAAAGCAGCTACAAGGGGGCAAGAAGGGAGGAACAGGAGAGGGAAAGGGGATTGGGGTGTGGGGAGAGGGAAACGTATCTGGTACTGAGTAGGGGAAAGAGACTGAAGCTCCGAGGGTCAGCAGAAAGAATAAAAACAGGTGACCTCAGGAGTCATCTGAGATGAGGCTGAGATGAGGCTTCCAACAAATCTACAGTAGAGGAAGCCAGCGTCTGGGTTAAGTCAGAGAAGTTGCACGTAATCCTTAAGAGACTGGAGGCTCCAGGAAGTTTAAAGACTGGTGGGGTGGGTGGGATGGTGACATCTTTGTGGAGACAGGGAAAAAAGAAGGAGTCTGGGGGGTAGGACAGGCGTGGAGAAGGTATGGGATGTTGAACCCTCGGGGATGGACTGGGAGGGGAATAAAAATCTGAAGTATAAACATAAATAAATAAATAAATAAATAAATAAATAAATAAATAAATAAGAAAAGAAAATCTTATTTTAAAATATAACAACAATGGGGGAGAGCTGGACCCTCAGAAGGGCAGAAAATCCTGAGATCTCCCCGTGGACTGCCACTTCTGTTCACACTCCTGGCCCAAGAGAAATCTGCCTAGTGGACTCTGGATACAGGGACATAGGAGAAGTCAGGGGCAGGAACCTGCTGGTTTCTACCTGCGCCCGGAACTGAACTGAATCAGTCCCACAGCTCCTAGCAGCAAAATCCCATGGGAGGAAGAGCTGAACCCTCAGAAGTTTGGACAATCCTGAGACCTCATGGGAGATCTCCACTTCTGCTCACATTCCTGACCCAAGCAGAACCCGCCTAGTGCCCTCTGTGCCCCCTGCACACCAGGACCTAGGAGCAGTCGCAGGCAGGACCCTTCAGAGCACCTTCACACCTGAGAGCAGGGGTAAGATCAACTCTTCTGCAAAAAGCAACCCACCTGGATGCTTCAGGTCACACAAAGCCGGAAGTAGCTCTCTGTGCCCAGATCCAGCTGAAAGAAAATAGGTCTGCAGGAGTGCTCACACACAGACTTACAGGAGGGTCAAGTCACTGTCAGAGACAGCAAATGAAACTAAAACCACAGACAACCTGATGACAAGAGGCAAGCACAGGAACCTAAGCAATAGAAACCAAGAATAATCAGCATCATCAGAACCCATTTCTCCCACCAAAGCAAATACTAGATATCCAAACACACAAGAAAAGCAAGATTTGAATTTAAAATCCCATCTCATGATGATAATCGAGGACATTCAGAGGACATAAATAACTCCCTTAAAGAAATACAGGAAAAACAAGTAAACAAGTAGAAGCCCTTAAAGAGTAAACACAAAAATCCCTTAAATAATTACAGGAAAAACAGGCGAAGGAATCGAACAAAAGAATCCAGGACTTAAAAATTGAAATAGAAACAATAAAGAAAGCACAAAGGGAGACAACCCTGGAGATAGAAAACTTAGAGAAGAGATCAGGAGTCATAGACACAAGCATCACCAACAGAATACAAGAGGTGGAATAGAGAATCTCAGGGGCAGAAGATACCATAGAAAAGATCTACACAGCCCTCAAAGATAATGTAAAACATAAAAAGCTCCTAGCCCAAAACATACAGGAAATCTCGGACACAATGAGAAGATCAAACCTAAGGATAAAAGTATAGAAGAGAGTGAAGACTCCCAACTTAAACGGCCAGTATATTTTCAACAAAATTATAGAAAAAAACTTCCCTAACACAAAGAAAGAGATGCCCATAAACATAAAAGAAGCCTACAGAACTCCAAACAGATTGAAACAGAAAAGAAATTCCTCCTGTCACATAATAGTCAAAACAGCAAATGCACAAAACAAAGAAAAATATTATAAGCAGTAAGAGAAAAAGAACAAGTAACATACAAAGGCAGACCTATCAGAATTACACCAGATTTCTCTCCAGAGACTACAAAAGCCAGAAGATCCTGGGCAGATGTCATATGGACCCTAAGAGAACACAAATTCCAGCCCAGGCAACTATATCCAGCAAAACTCTCAATTAACATACATCAAGAAACCAAGATATTCCTAGGCAACACCAAATTAATACAAGATCTTCCTACAAATACAGCCCTAAAAAGGATAATAAATAGAAAACTCCAACACAGGAAAGGAAACTACATCCTAGAAAGAGGAAGGAAATAATATTCTTGCAACAAAACCAAAAGAAGAGTGACACACATAATTCCACCTCTAACAACAAAAATAACAGTGAACAAAATCACTATTCTTTAATATCTATTAACATCAATGGACTCAATTCCACAATAAAAAGACGTAGACTAACAGACTGGATATATAAAGAGGACCCAGCATTTTGTTGCATACTGGACACACACCTCAGAGACAAAGAGGAACTACCTCAGAGTAAAAGGCTGGAAAATAACTTTGCAAGAAATGGTCCCAAGAAACAAGGTGGAGTATCAATTCTAATATCGAATAAAATCAATTTTCAACCGATGGTTATCAAGGGAAGGAGGAATAACACTCGAAATGTATATAAGAAATACTCAAGTTAATAAAAAAAAGTATATTAAAGAAAAGAGAAAATGAAAAAGAGAGATAAACCCTTAGTCAGACTAACCAGAGGGCATAGAGAGAGTATCCAAATTATCAAAATCAGAAATGAAAAGGGAGACATAACAACAGAATCTGACAAAATTCAAAAAATCATCAGATCCTACTACAAAAGCCTATGTTAAACAAAACTGGAAAATCTGGGGGAAATGGACAATTTTCAAGACAAATACCAGGTACCAAAGTTAAGGCAGGATCAGATAAACAATCTAAAGAACCCCATAACTTCTACAGAAATAGAAGTAGTTATTAAAACCTTCCAACCAAAAACAGCCCAGGACAAGATAGGTTTAGTGCAGAATTCTTTCAGAAATTCATAGAAGACCGCATACCAATACCGTCCAAATTATTTTGCAAAATTAAAACAGAGGGAGCCCTACCCAATTCCTTCTAAGAAGCCACAATTACGCTTATACCTACACCACACAAAGAACCAACAAAGAAAGGGAACTTCAGTCCAATTTCCCTTATGAAAATCGACACAAAAATACTCAATAAAAGTCTCTCATACCGAATCCAAGAAAACATCAAAATGATCATCTATCATGATCAAGTAGGCTTCATTCCAGGGATGCAGGGAGGGTTTGATATATGGAAATCCATCAATCCATGTAATCTACTATATAAACGAACTCAAAGAAAAAAAAAACACATGATCATTTCATTAGATGCTGAGAAAGCATTTCACAAAATTCAGCATTTCTTTATGATAAAAATCCTGGGAAGATCAGGAATTCAAGGCCCATACCTAAGCATAGTAAAAGCAATATACACCAAACCAGTAGCCAAAATTAAATTCAATGGAGAGAAACTTGAAGCACTCACTCTAAAATCAGGTACTAGACAAGGCTGTCTACTCTTTCCCTACTTATTCAATATATTACTCAAAGGCCTACCCAGCGCATTCATACAACAAAAGGAGATCAAAGGGATGCATATGGGAAAGGAAGAAGTCAAAATATCACTATTTGCAGATGATACAATAGTATAATTAAGCGACTACAAAAGGTCTACCAGAGAACTATTAAGCCTATTAAACAGCTTCACCAAAGTCGATGGGCATAAAATTAACTCACACAAATCAGTAGCCTTCCTCTACTGAAAGGATGATCAGAATGAAAAAAAATTAGTAAAATGACACCCTTGACAATAGTCACAAATAACATAAAATACCTTAAGGAAATACTTTCCTTAATGCTCAAAATGCTCATCTGCATATCTAAAGTCCCTGTTCCAATGGTCAGTATTAGGGGAGATATCTGACAAGAGAGCAAGAGAAATGCCTCAGAATAAGTCACACCAGCCAGACAGAGAACTACCTGGGACTGGGAGAGCTCAGCTAATGACTGTGATCCATCTGATTTTCTGTGGGCAAGCCTGTGGGGCATGTTCTTGTTTGTTGATCAATGAGGACTAACTCAACCCACTGGGTGAGCTTCTATCCCTGGGCATGTAGACTGGATAAGAAATGTCTCTGAGTCAAGGGAGAAGATATGATATTAAGTCTTTCTCTGTTGTCTTTGTTTCAGTTCCTGACTGTAGATCTCTGCCTTGAGCCCTGGCTTCCCTCAAACACCTGTAAACTGACAATAAACAAACAAGCAAATAAATAAACAAAACCCTTTAATTCCCATACTGCTTTCTGTTTTTAATTTTTATCACAGCAACTGAGAGCAAATTAGAACGTTTTCTGTCTTTTAGCGGCTAAGAATCACAAATTTTAAGGCAAAGTCTGTCCACCAACCTGGCCTTTTGTTTTTGCATTTCAACTTTTGTTTTACTATTTTATGTATTCCATTTATTCCCTTCTCTGTCACAAGTCATATCACCTAACAAGAATATAGATTACTCTAGGACAGAGAGTTTTGTCCTACACTAGTTATTTAAGCAACTGGAAATTTCCACTAAACAACTAAGCCTCCTTAGAGCTATCGATACTAAAACTTCTACTTCTACCTTGACGTTTTACCCTTTGAGGACAACAATGCATACTGTTCAGGCTGAACGTGGAAATGGCTTGGGAGAGACGTAATGGTCACTGATCATAGCACACCATCTCTGTCCAGCATTTCCTGACCTAAATACAATCTAAACCCCAGAATTTAAAAACAATTTGCTAGATAAAAATTCATATTAATTACACTTGTATCAATAAGAGTAATAATGTTTCTAAATAATGTAATTTAAACCATATACTAGATAAAATTATTTTCCATATATTAAATTCTTCAAGTAAAGTACAGAAAAATTTTTTGTCTCAACAAAACTTTTTATACATATTTAAAGTAATGATTATTGTCCTTTTTAAAAAATGGGAAATGAAGGAATTGTGATTTATAATGCACACACTACAATATGCATATTTACATGATGGCATTAATCATCTGCATGGTAATACTATCCTAGATACAGTTGCTTATCTCCGACAATCACCCTTTAAAAACAAATGAACAGACAAACAAAGAAAGGAAAACTCTTGCAGCCTAGCATGACTGTCCTTTGAGAGTCTCAACCAACAGCTAACTGAGACTGATGCAGATACTTTTACCCAACCATTTTACCTCTACGGAAGAGTAATGGGAAGGATTTATGTCAGTGAAGGGGATTGCAACCCCACAGGAAGACCCACAATGTCAGAGCTCTCATAGACTAAGCACCAACCAAAGAGCATACATGGGCTGGTCCAAGAGCCCCCAACACAAAAGTAACAGAGGACTGGTTTCTCTGGCCTCAATGGGAGACAATGTGCCTAATTCTGTAGAAACATGATGCCTCAGGGAAGGCAGATGCCCTGGGGTGAGGTGGTCACACACTTATCAGAAGTGAAGTAGAATGGAATAGGGTAAAGAACTCTAAGATTGGGTACTGGGAGGGGGGCGCACAACATTTGGTTTGTAAATAAATAAAATAATTAATTTATAAATGTAATAACCCTCTTGCATACTCATATGGTATTTAAAAATATGTATGTATGAGCACACATAGAAATATATTAAAGAATGGGATTCAATATCATATTGTTAATGAAGGCATTCTTTCAATAATTATAATACACAATATTTCAAGATATTGTGAGGTAAAATACCATCAGTTTCCATTTTTTTCTCCATCTTTATTAAATTGGGTATTTCTTATTAACATTACAATTGTCATTCACTTTCCCAGTTTCCAGGCCAACATCCCCCTAATCCCTCCCCCTCTCCTTCTATATGGGTGTTCTCCTACGCATCCTCCACCCATTACCACCCTACTCCCAACAATCCTGTTCACTGGGGGTTCAGTCCTGGCAGGACCAAGGGCTTTCCCTTTTACTGGTGCCCTTACTGGGCTATTCAATGCTACCTATGCAGTCGGAGCCCAGAGTCAGCCCCTTGTATAGTCTTTTGTAGTGGCTTAGTCACTGGAAGCCCTGGTTGGTTGGTATTGTTGTTCATATGGCATCTCAAGACCCTTCAAGCTCTTTCAGCCCTTTCTCTGATTCCTTCAACGGGGGTCGTGTTCTCAGTTCAGTGGTTTGCTGCTGGCATTTGCCTATGTATTTGCTGAATTCTGGCTGTGTCTCTCAGGAGAAATCTACATCCAGTTCCTCTCAGCCTGCACTTCTTTGCTTCATCCATCTTATCTAGTGTGGTGGCTGGATATGTATGGGCCACATGTGGGGCAGGCTCTGAATGGGTGTTCCTTCAGTCTCTGTTCTAAACTTTGCCTCCCTATTCCCTCCCAAGGGTATTCTTGTCCCCTTTTAAAGAAGGAGTGAAGCATTTGCATTTTGGTCATCCTTCTTGAGTTTCATGTGTTCTGTGCATCTAGGGTAAATCGAGCATTTGGGCTAATAGCCACTTATCAATAAGTGCATACCATATGTGTTTTTCTGTGATTGGGTTACCTCACTCAGGATGATATTTTCCAGTTCCATCCATTTGCCTATGAATTTTGTAAGGTCATTGTTTTTGATAGCTGAGTAGTATTCCATTGTGTAGATGTATCACATTTTCTGTATCCATTCCTCTGTTGAAGGGCATCTGGGTTCTTTCCAGCTTCTGGCTATTATAAAAAAAGGCTGCTATGAACATAGTGGAGCATGTGTCTTTGTTATATGTTGGGGCATCTTTCGGGTTTATGCCCAAGATAGGTATAGCTGGGTCCTCAGGTAGTTCAATGTCCAATTTTCTGAGGAACCTCTAGACTGATTTCCAGAATGCTTGTACCAGTCGCAATCTCCACATCCTTGCCAACATCTGCTGTCACCTGAGTTTTTGATCTTAGCCATTCTCACTGGTGTGAGGTGGAATCTCAGGGTTGTTTTGATTTGCATTTCCCTTATGACTAAAGATGTTGAACATTTCTTTAGGTGCTTCTCAGCCATTTGGCATTCTTCAGCTGTGAATTCTTTGTTTACCTCTGAACCCCATTTTTTTCTAAAAAGCTTTATTCATGCATTTCTAAGAATCAATTTGCTTTTTTCACAGTTACTATATGGAGGATGATTCATAAAAGTTGATTATTTATTGATAATAAATGAACAACTAGTGAATTGTTAACAGAAAATAATCTGTAACATCAAAATATCAAGTATATGGATACGTTAAAGAGTATATGCACAAAACCCTGATAAATAAACTCGAACCCCATTTTTTAATAGGCTTATTTGTCTCCCTGCTGTCTAGCTTCATGAGTTCTTTGTATATTTTGGATATGAGCCCTCTATCAGTTGTAGGATTGGTAAGGATCTTTTCCCCATCTGTTGGTTGCCATTTTTTCCTAACAACAGTGTCCTTTGCCTTACATAAGCTTTGTAGTTTTATGAGGTCCCATTTGTCAATTCTTGATCTTAGAGCATAAGCCATTGGTGTTTTGTTCAGGAAATTTTCTCCAATGCCCATGTGCTCTGCGTTTCAGCTTTCTGTGAGGGCAGCAACCAGAAGGGCCTGAGCTGCCTTCTCCAGGGTCCCTGTGCTAAACCATCAGTTTCTAACTGACATTTTGAACTCAAAGAGAACAAGCAAAACAGTATTCACTAGATCTACAGTCTTAATAAAAAAAAAAACCTACTTTATATGCAAAGTGCTTCTGACACCTTTCTCCAGCAGCACCTCTTTATTTGAAAAAGAAAGATGTAGATAAAAGATCTTAACAGATTTCCAGACTGCCAGGGAGACTTACTACAGCAAGTAAGCCATAAACTCGCTATTGCATGTTAGCAATTCAAGTATTACTTTGAATTACGACGTTTTCAAAAACTGACAAAAATCTAATGCTACTACTTTGAACTGGAGTCATTCTAGTAATTCTCACAATGCCTTCTCGAGGGCAGATGATATAGTGTAGTAACCAAGGACATAATGTTTCCTCAATGGTGTTGGGGCACTAAAATATGAATTATGGAATGTGATTACCCATCTCACCTTGCCAGAAGTAATGATGTTCTGGTTTTTACAGGGCTATCAAAACCTGCTGTGTTGAAAATGAGCATGATTTCTGCTATTGTCAAGAATGCAGTCATAAGGTCTCGATTAAAATTGTGGTTTGATGTTATCTGATAATATTTGAACCTAATTTAGTATTATTGTTCCCTACCACTTATATTTGATAGTGAAATTAACTTTCATATTTTCAAAATATTATTTAACTCAATAAAATTGGTGCTATGAGTCATGTAAAAAAAACCCTGTAATAACTAAATAAACTAAATAATAAAAAGCAATAGAAGAAAAAACCTTGGATTTTAAAACTCATATAAAATATGAGTAAAGAATATACCAAAAATCTACATCCTTGAATTTATGGCTGGTAATTTCATATATAAGGAGTTGTACCAGAAAATTAAGAGTTGCATTAAGTAGCACATAACAATATATAAGAAAGATTGGTAAAGTTTTCTGATTTGAGAGTAACCTATTTCAAATAATTTTTGCACATGTAATTGACAGAGCATTTCACTCTTGTCTCAGCTTGCCTTTGACAATCCTCTTAATTATTTTGTACTATTCATTATATATTTTTTTTCATACAGTGAATGAAGCAGTCAAATGCACTTAAAATATTCCCAGGAAAGTAAAAGACATTTTCTTTCAATAAAAACAAGATGCACCTTGCAGTAATGGCTGAGAACTGATTTCTCTTTGTATGTCCTCCAAATGTTATTATAAAATACTACTGGATAGACTGGGCATACATCAGTAAAGAAAAGTTGTTTGATCTAAAAGCTGTTCATAAGTAAGTTTGAGGACGATAAAGGACATATCTGGGGAAAGATAAATGTACCTGAGAGATATAGCCAAAATCCTCATTTTTCTTTTCCAAAAGAATGTAGCTGGAATAGAGGAAAATACTGTCAATTTTATATTCCTTCTGACTAAGTGATATTTCACTCATGAAAAGGTTTTTCAGGGAAATCAATAGGAACAAGGTCTGTGCCTCTGAAACCAGCTGATTAATCAGGAACAAACAATGTTTGTATAAACTAGTCTGTTTCCTTTGGAGGCTGCTTATTTAATTAAATATTCTAAAATGAATTTAAATGGACTAGGTTGAATAATGCAGATTATAATACAGTCACACTCTCACCTCTAGGATCAATGACTAGTGTCTTAGACAACATTCTAATAAGTTAGATTTCATTAAGTACAACAGTTACACTGAATAACGTCGATGGACCTTCAGTGCAGTTATATGTGTATCAAATGAAACACAGAAGGCAGTTTTATAACAGATGCATAGGAAAGGAGACAGGCTGCAAGCATCAATATGGCCAAAGCAAAAGAAATGATAATATAGCAGTTACAACCCAAGGAATCTTCACAGTCACTTGAAACTAAGAGGAAAAAATGGAATTCTCCTCTAGAAACAAGGAAGAAAGTGAAGCCTGGTTCTCATCTCAACATTGTAGGATTGGTGAGAAGAGCTTTGAAGCAACGTATTATGCAAGGGAAGCCTGGGGGGGCACTGTTTGATGTAAAAGTGGGTTGTTGTCTTATACTAAATGCAAAAAATGGGGGAAGGTGGCTTTAGAATTAAAACTATGTCTTTACCTATCATCATTAGAAAGTGTGTGGGGTGGACTACATTACCATCTTAGAGACTTTGTTATGTGATATATCTCAGATGAATGTAAAGAGAAACCTACAGTATATTTTGCTATTATCACTTCATTAGTCACCTTGTGGTTATTTCACTAAAAGAAGGACAATTTTACTACCCATTAATTTTAAGTAGTCCTATTTTAAGGTATATTTATTATTAGACATTTTACTGGGTGGTGACATAATCATTTAAATTAGTAAATGTCATTACAATATCACTTCTGAGACAAATCTGACCTTATATTAGATAACATTGTCAGAAAGTAAAAGAAAAGGAAGGAACATTCCAAAAATTTTTAATAGCTTGTAAGGATCTATTCAGCCCCTTAGTCTTGGATCAGTTGATAGATTCAAGATTATTTGGAAAATTGGAGAGCAAAGCAAAATTCAAAACAACTAACATTGAAAGACGCTTTGGAAATTTTAAACCTGAAATCATTGTACCACTACACATTTAAACTTGAAATCAAAACTCCAACTACCATGGTCAACTTTTTTCAAGACCTGGAATTTGAATGAATAAAATTCTCCTTCAAATTTCTTCTATTTCTGGCACCATTATGCACTTGAGGCATTGAGAAGTGTATCTTGAAATTCACTAATTTTCATGAAAGAAATCTTGAAGACCATACAGCTTATAATATGTCACCAGGCACAGTGCTTCCTATGTGAAATTACAGCAACTTGTCTGAAAATGCAGTAAGTAGTTCAAGGTTAGCCCTATGTAGAAACTGTGAAGTCATCCTGTGGTAAATGAGACTCTAGTTTAAAATTATTTTTTCTCAAAGGAAAACATGCAGAATAAGATCTACTAAGTAGTGGGTCACTGTCCAAAGTCCAGGAAATATTCAGTGGTAGGTAATTATTGCCCTATTTTCAAGGCACCCTAACACATTAGGTTCTTTACCTGATCATGAAAAAATTGTATGAAATAGCGCTGATCATATCTCTTATTAGAGACTTATTTCTGTAAGGGGTCCATGCCACAGGTCATTTTGAAAGGTCCAAACTTTTGAGTTAGACAGCGTTTTATTACCCAATCTTTTACTATTCATCATAATGCGAATAATTCTAGAACGGATATTTTTAGAATGAATAATTTTGATCCTAAATATGATGTGATATGTATCTTTCAATAGTAGAAGTCCATAGAACTGACATTTAACCATGTCCACCACCTGTTCATATTTGTAGCAAATAATATTTTAAACCAAATGAGTTATAGATAAATGCAGATTTTGGTATGCTTGTTAAAATGCTTACTATAATATTCATTGTTTTCTTCAATGTGTCTCTGTGACTCTCTTGGATCTTGTCCGGTCCATATATACATGTGGGTTTTTTTTTAAAAAAAGTCTCTTTCATAGAGTGCACACATATTATTTCAGGGTTTATGAGAATTGAAGTTTTATGAATGTCATACCTGCATATCCAACACTGATATCAGGAATTAGAGGAAACTGAAAAAAATTTGATGTAAGACCATTCTAAATCCTTTCATCTAGCTAATTTAGAATGTGTATTATATGATTTATTACATATAAATAATTTATTAGTATGATTACTATAGCACAGTCTGCAGCATGAACTCATTTCTGCTCTTCCATTATAGTATTAAATCTACTGATTGACAAATGTTCTACTCTTCTCTCAATACCTTCCTCAGCTTCTGGTAAAAACTACTTTATGCCATTTGGAATGGATTAACCGATAATATATTACTATCTATTTTACTTTTGTGTATAATATCTTGCATGTGTATGTACACATAGAGATATAAACAACTAAAATTCTACACACACCCATGCCTATCATACAGACTAATAAAAATGAAGGAAACAAACATTATTAATACACAAATGTTTATTTATTTGAATAAAACACTGTCATTATTTGTTTTCAGTGTAAGTATAGTACACAGAAGGTTGGCTATGACATCGAAGTTTATCTGTCCTCTTGTAAGACTAACAGAAGTTGTTGAACAGACAAGGAAAGTTTGCCACTAGTAGGTATGATACTTCATAATGCAGTAATATTCTAAATATTCTGAAATAATCTTCATGAACATTTTCTAATACCATATATTTCTTTTTTAGACAAAACTGTAAAAAAATTGGAGAAATAAAGGCTCCATATATGCTTTGAGCACTAACTAGAAAGAGTTCCTCTCTTTTGAACTTGTCTTTGTTAGACATACCGAGATTTTATTAACAGCCCAGAACCATGCAGTGTAATTAGACTGGAGAGAGATAAGTATACTTTCCTCTACTCTGTGTATGCAAGGAAATGTGAACGAGCAAAGGAAATGAGGAATCTTTATGTTTTTGCTATAAGATGGTTCACATGCAGCTCAATTCAAGACACTACAAATATATATATATATATATATATATATATATATATATATATATATACTTATTTTCTTTAAACTCTATCTGTACGTTCCTTGGAAACTCTTTTGTTATCCGAAGATACATTCAAGAGTGCTCCTATGGAGGAACAGCAGGTACAAAAGTTGAGGCAAATAGAGACAAAGCATGAATTTAACTAAGAGTAGCTATTGCACAAAATGTGGGGCTAAGGTCATCACTGCAGTCTAGCTATTTAAAAATATACCTATGTTATATTTTCTTCTATTTTTTCAGGCAAAGGAACAGTTCTTTTTTGTTCCTATATCAGAATGAATGAAGAAGACTGAAAACTGTCTGAAGAGAAAAATATTTTTCTACAATGTACATTATTTATGTTATAGTTATTTCTCTTTTACTTTTTTTATTAGATAGATTTATTTACTTACATTTCAAATGTTATTCTCTTTCCCAATTTCCTGTCCATAAGCCCTCATCCCTTCCCCTTCCCCCATACTGGTAATTCCCCCATACATCCCCCTTTCTGCCCTCCCACATATTTCCCTGGACTGGGGTTACAACCTTGGCAGGACCAAGGGTTTCCCCTTCCACTTGGTGCCCCAACAAGGCTATTCTCTGCTACATATGCAGTTGGGGCCTTGGGTCAGTCTTTTGGTAGTGGTTTAGTCCCTGGAAGCTCTGGTTGGTTGGCATTGTTGTTTTTATGGGGTTGCAAGTCCCTTCAGCTCTTTCAATACTTCCTCTAATTCCCCCAAGGGGGTTCTGTTCTCAGTCGGGTGGTTTGCTGCTAGCATTGACCACTGTATTGGACATGCTCTGGATGTGTCTCTCAGGAGAGATCTATATCCAGTCCCTTTCAGAATGCATTTTTTAGCTTCATCAATCTTATCTAGTTTTGGTGACTGTATCTGTATCTGTATCTGTATCTGTATCTGTATCTGTATCTGTATCTGTATATATCTATATCTATATCTATATCTATATCTATATCTATATCTATATCTATATCTATTTATATCCTATATCTATTTATACCTGTACCTGTACCTGTACCTGTACCTGTACCTGTACCTGTACCTGTACCTGTACCTGTATCTATATCTATATCTATATCTTTATATATGGGCCACATGTGGGGCAGGCTCTGAATGTCCATACCTTCAGTTGATGCTCTAAACTTTGCCCTAAAATATCCCCTCCTATGGATATTTTTCCCCTTTTAAGAAGGAGTGGAAATATCCGCATTTTGGTGATCCTTCTTCTTGAGCTTCCTGTGGTCTGTGGATTGCATCTTGTGTAATTCGAGCATTTGGGCTAATATCCACTTATCAAGAAGTGCATACCAAGTGTGTTTTTCTATGATTGGGTTACATCACTCAGGATGATATTTTCTAGTTCATTCCATTTACCTATGAATTTCATGAAGTCGTTGTTTTTGACAGCTGGGTAGTAAGTACTGCATTGTGTAGATGTACCACATTTTCTGTATCCATTCTTCTGTTGAAGGGCATCTGGGTTCTTTCAAGCTTCTTAGGGTATGAGGATAGTGAACTAGAAGTCTTGAAACAAATAGAGAAAATGGGAGATAAATCCTGGAACGCTTTCTGAACCATCTTTTCTGCTACCCACTGTGGTCAAGACTAAAAGTGACAATGAGAAGCATTATCTCTGATCCTGTGATTGAAACCTGTGTAAGCAAATGCCTTGCCCTCCTTCTCTCTTTTCTTATTCCATCATACCATGGCCCAACATGCACAGTAGGAAAGTCGTAATGCTCCTCGGTACATTCCACATAAAAGGAGTGCAAAGACACTTATCTATGTTCCCAGGTGCCATGGTTTAATGGAGTTCATGCGATGGATGTAAAAGTAGATTAGGTAAGCAAATACTACTTAATGATCATGCCTACATTTCGTATATAATCATTACTTGTGGTAGATGCAATTTAGGAGATATAACATGAAATTAGATATTTTCAGTGCAAATTACCTATCCCACTTGATACTTTGATACATGATCTCTGCAAGATATTCCCATTTAATATCTAGAAGCAGGGGAGATCTATACATTATCTTTCTTACCTATTGCAACTTATTAACCACTAAAGGTTAATAAACAAAGCAGACAATTTTTATGGGCAGTAGATCTGACCAAGATTCAATATATTTGGAGAAAATATATTTTAAATAATGGAACCACATGTGATGATTATAGTCTTTAACTAATATCTTAGTCCAAAATATTAGGCATTTTTAAGTAGCTAGTTACAAAATATAGAGCAAATTAATTGAAGAAGTCCTTGTGGTTGTGAGAAGTAATTTGAGTGCATGTTATTAATTCCAGTAAAGGGACCTCAAGAAACCAAACAGATTATTACTATATGGATGGTGGTAAAGCACAACTGAGATTCTTCTATGGATTGTTAGAACCATATTTTCTATCATTTGTCTTATAAACGCCCCCCCACACACGTGATACCACTTTTGACTCTAAAAGCAGAGCAATGAACAAAAGACATTTACTTTGAAATTTCTGAGTTTTCGTTGTGTGCTGGCTGATTTGGTGGGTTCACTTGACACGAGTTAGAGTCATTAGAGAGGAATGAGCCTCCGTGAGAAAATGCCTCTCTGAGATCCAGATGAAAGGCACAGGGCCCAGATCATTGTTGGTATTGCCAGCTCTGTGCTGGTAGTCCTGGCGTCTATGAGAAAGCGGTCTGAAGAAGGAGCTGAAAGGAGCTTGCAAACCTATAGGAAGAAGAACAATATCAACCAACCAGACACCCAGAGCTCCCAGGGACTAAAACACCAACCGAAGAGTACATGTGGAGCGACCCAGGGCTACAGCTGCATATGTAGCAGAGGACAGCCTTGTCTGCCATCAATGGGAGGAAGAGAGGCTCTAGGTCCTGGGATGGCTTGATGCCCCAGTGTAGCAGAATGCCTTGGCAGTGAGGTGGGTGGGGGAGCACCCTCATAGAAGCAGGCAAGGGATGGGATAGGGGTTTTGCAGAGGGGAAATCAGGAAAGGGATAACATTTGAAATGTAAGTAAATAAAATATCCAATAAAAAGGGAACAACAAACAAACAAACAACAACAACAACTACAACAACAACAAAGCAAGAAAGCAGGCTGAGGAAGTTTTGAGGAATAAGCCGGTAAGCAGCATCCCTCAGTGACAACTTGGTCAGTGACAGCTTCTAGGTTCCAGAATGTGTGTGTTCATGTACTTACTTCTTCCAATGATAAACTGTTATCTGGACGTATTAGCCAAATAAACTCTTTCCTCTCCAAATTGATTTTGGTGATGATAAAGCAATAAAAATCCTAAGCACAACATTGTGGTAGCTATTATCTACAAAATAAATTTATAATCTAAACTGCACATTTGATGTACTATCTACTAGAGTGAACAATTAAACAACTAGGAACTGAAAATTCAATAAATAAAATATAAAAATATGATTCTTACATCTTAATTGTAGCTTAATATTTATTTTGTGTATCTGTACTGTACTAAAATTTCTTTTACATCATCTTAGGAATGATGCGAAGGGATGTTACTACATGCTGAGTGTTCTTGTTTATTTACTTAAGTATGAGGTTATATGTCGTTATTATTTTATAATTGTGTCCTCTGCAACACCAGACAAAACTATTGGATTACTGGAGAATTTCTTTTTCAGCATGAAGAGCAAATAAATTCATGAATAGTATGAAGGGTAATACTGATTATGAAAATTGATTATGAGATCTCCCCCATCCAACCTTCAGGCATAATAAATTGAGATGAATAAATCTTGAGTATATTTTTTATTGATATTAAATCCATTGTTCTGTATTTAACATTCTAATTAATATTTCATAACTCTAAGTAGTAAATTTTCATTGTTCCATCTCTTTCATCTCAATTTGTATCACATTTAATTAAATTACATGATAAAAGACAAAATATTGTAAGACATTGCCTCAGGATGTAAAAAAAAATATATTTAAGTGTTCATAACTCAATAAGGTATCATTAGTGAAATAATTAAAGGTTTAAGAATATACAAATTTTAATCATGATATCACAGTAGATATAATATTGACAGGTATGTCACGTTTGTTTTATAGTTATTATATATTTGTAGGGAGCTTAAATTCTAAGAGAAAGCTAGAATAAAACTTTTTACATTTTAAAGTACACAAACATAAATGTTATGTATGGTAAGTTTTGTGTGTTATGAATCTAATTGTGTATGTGTGTGTGTATGTGTGTGTGTGTGTGTGTGTGTGTGTCTGTGTGTCTGTGTCTCAATATGAAATTGGGTATGGTTTCTTTGCTTATAAATATAGAAAAATATTACCAGGATTCAGGAAGTAATTATTGCCTCAATAAAGTTTCTATGTAATTTTAGAGTTCACCATAAGTTGCTACCTTACCTATTGTGATAAAATTGGTTTATGAGGGCTGGTAAGATGGCATAATATATAAGGAAAATTTCTGCCATCATTGATAACAGTAATTTGATCCAGAGCCCATGCGTTAGAAGAAGAGAACCATTCCTATAAGTTGTTCTTCCTTCTCCATGTGGTTTGAATGAAAATTCCTCCCCCATATTTAATATATTTGAATGCATGGTAATCACTTGGTCATCATGTGCGCTTGTTGGAGAGGCTTAGATGTGGCCTTGTTGGAGGAAGTGTGGCATTGAAAATGAGGTTTAAGGTTTCGAAAGCACATGTCAGGACCAGCCTTTCTCTTGGTTTGCTCTCTGTGAATCAGGCTTTGCAGGTCTCTGCTACAGTTCCAATTCCATGCCTGTGTGCTCTCCACCTTGACAGTCATGAAGTCTACTACACCTGGATCCATGAGTTCCAAATTAAATATTTTCTCTTTTAGGTATTGCTTCATTCATGATGTCTTTTCACAACAGTAGAACAGTAACTAAGACAAACTTCATGTGCCTGTAAAGGTGCATGTACACACAAAGTCATCCATACAACACACACGCACAAACACACACACACACACACACAAACACACACACGCGAGCGCATGCACCACACACACATTACCAAATTATATAACTAAACCAGCAAATAATCATCAAAAATGCTACATTCAATTACAAACATACTGTAGAAGAATGGTATATTTTCTTTAAAATTCTTTCTGGATGCTTATTTTTCTGCAGATAAATCCTTCGAGGATGAAGTTTTTGAAATTATTGTTTGCACTTTGAAGCATTAAAAGCATACTCCAAATATAATGTGATCTTTGCAAAATGCTTGAATAGTTTGCATATTAAAATTTTCTGTCAACAATGCCTCTGAGTATTCTGTTTTTGATATGCCATACCCAGTTTTCTTGGTCTAGTGTTTTTAAAGACTTACTCTGGTCCCAAGTTCAGCATGAAAATGATACCAATCAGGTACCTTTGAGAACAAATAATTTTGCTCTCTGAAGAACATAAATGACTTGCTTACATTTTCCTCTAACATAGTTAAGAAGGTACATGTTTGTTTTGTACTTAATACCTTTCAAGGCAGATATTTTGCTTTTTAGGAAATTACTTATGTTACCTGGCTCATAATCATTTCATATATTTCTGTATTTATCTTATTATACGTAATTAAATGATGTCTTAGATAACACTATCATAGATAATCTTTCAAATTTCCTGAACATATAAAATTTTTTATGAGAAATGCATAATTTGGAGGCCATTTTCTATAATTATTTCAGTTATAAACATTTGCATAGTTACTTTATTTTAATATTATCTGGTCTTTTTCCTAGGTAATACATAATAAGAATTATTCACTTATCATCTGCATTAAGTGGTGAATTATACTCTAAGGATACATTAAATTATAATGAAAGCTATACAAAGTTTACATATGGCTCATATATAAGTCCTCTGCCATTTATATAGGGACCCACCTACCCTCAAATTTTGATATGTATGGGGTTCTAGAAATAGTGATCCACCTTCCCAGAAATTCAGCAGGATGAGAGCACACTGATTGTGTGATCAAAATAATCCTTTCTTTGCAACATGTCTTCTCTGACTGATTATTAATTCAATTAACAATCCCCTATATTATGCTTTCATTATAAGCTGCAGTTTTCAACATTCATAAAATTATTAGCTGAAAACATTAAAGAATGATGTATAATAGACTTTGATTATAATAGGCAAAATTTTCAAACTAAATGCAGATAGCAAATAAGAGTCTTATAATTTTAGATATACTGCACTTTTTAATTTTATGGTTGCATGGAATTACCCAGATATCAAAGGACAACCAACAATGTTATTATAGACTAAATTCGGTTCTTTAAAAAACCTGAGCTTAATTCCACTGTGACCTCAGAATTAATTTTTATTTGAAGATAGATACTTCACCATGGTGATGAAGTTCAAATGAGGTCATAAATGTTTCCTCAACTATAATGTTTTGGGCACTTACAAGAAAGAAATTTTAATACTACCTCACAGAGGACAAAAATAGAAAAATGCAAGAAAAAGGCAAACATCTTTACTTCAAAGGAGATAGGCATGCTGACATCCTGATGTCAAAGACTGGATCTCTGTAATTATTCATGTCATACAGACTGGTACTTGGATGTGATAGCAGAAGACAAAAATTTAACTTGCAGTAAGAAATATTTAATTAATCTTTCACATAATAAAAATTTCTGTAAATTATTGCTATAAACCTTCTCCTTGGCACTGTCTTTATTTTATTCTATGGATATTGATATTTTTCATTTGTTTTCAATTATAGAAAATATATATATATATATATATATATATATATACGTCAATTTCTGCTTTTTCCCCAAATTTCATCTAGAAGTATACTGTTAGTTTTCCTTGGAATTTCATAATGCCTGCAATTTCTAATTTTGTAAGAATTCAGCTTCTTTCTTTTGTGGTCTGATATAATTTAGGAGGTTATTTTGATTTTTCTATATCTGGAGATACTGCTTTGCACCTAAATTTGTATTCAATTTTGTCGAAGAATTATAGAAGTTAAGAAAAGAATGCATTCATTAGTGTCGGTTTTGAAGGCCCTATACATGTACCTTAGATATAATTAGCTTTATAATGCCAGTTAACGTCAGAATTTCTACATTTACGTTTGTTTAAATGCCATACATATTGGTAAGAGTAGGATATTGAAGTTACTATCAGTATGTTGGGGTCAATAGCATTTTTTTTTATAAAATTTGGTTTCTCTCTGTTTGGTGCATTAATATTTGGAATTGTCATTTCCATTTAATGGACTTTTCTTTTAATTGGAGTCTATTTTTTTCAGATATTCGAATATTTTTTTCTGTTTGTCTCTTTGTCCCATTCATTTGCTTTAAATACTCTTTCCATCAATTAACCATAATGATATAGCTAGTGTTAAAATTGAGGTGTGTTTCTTTGAGGCAGAAAAATAATTGAGTTTTTCTGGCCAATGTTATTAAGGTGTGTTTTTCTCACAAAGCAGTTTTCATTCTCCTACAATTAGGACTGTCTCTGGGGGGTATCTACCTCAAGTTACCACTCAGACTCTATTCACTGAAATGGCCCGGGGTATAAAGGCCATGATGGTGTGGAATTAATGCAGAGCAATTACATGGAGTTTTGTGTCTTACTCTACATGTCTCTATAGTGGTTAGGCTTGCTGATAATTGGTTCAGCCAAAAGAGTCTGGGTTCGTTCCTTTTGTTCTTAGTTAATTTTCCATTTACAGACAATACTTTAACAGAAGAAATTACAATATTAAAGTACATAAAGTTCTTACACCATAAAATCATGGCTAGTAGACAACTTTAAGTAACTCATTCTAAACTTCAAAGCAATTTCCATAGAAGTCTTTAGGAAAGAGAAATCCCTGTAGATACAACAAAAAGAATGAACCCAGCCTAAGAATTGTTTAAGTAGCAAATCAATGAGAAATATCAGTCTCAAAAATGCACACCTGGGAATATCTACGCTTGTTTGCCATTAAATAACTCAAAATCCAAAGGCAAAAACCGTCATCTTAATGCACTACACAATGTGTACTCACTCGATTCTTTTTGTGTAACATACACCATTAAAATTTCTTGATAAACAAATTACCTTTGTGGAGAAGACATAAATTTGCACATGATTTTCTGATTTTAATCTCCTGTTTGCACTTAATCCTCATGTCCAACGTTGTTTTATTAAGATCAGCATCATCCAACAAATGATGACGCAGAAATACTAACTACAATGCTATGTGTCATGCTCACTAGCTGTTGACTCTCTGAACTTTTCACTGTCTCGTTTATTCTCTAGATGCTCTGACAGATAGGGGTTGTTTTCTTTCCACTTAACCAGCTATTGAAGTCCTTCAAAATCATGAATAATGTTGCATATGACAACAACCACCATGCAGCATATCTGCCAAGCAGAGCCAGAAAAATTAAAATATAGACCCTCTTCCTGTTTCTCTTTAACCTGCTTTAATATCCTGTCAACATGAGACAACTGAAGGTCTCAATTATATATTTCATAGCTGTTGGAAATGTTGACCTTTATTTGTACTTAAAAATTTTGTTACATATTAAACAAGGGGCAAAAGTTAACATTTCTTCGTAACAGTAAAAAATAAAATTTTTGAGGTACTAGGCAGATTGTGAGTCATCCATAAACATTAAATACAAATAAAAAATCTTTCGAGAAAAAAAGGTAATTTTGAAATGCATATTTTCATTGGTTTCGACTGTAGTACTTTCTCACATTTAACCCCCAATCTACCATTTTATTGTAGCTAGGTCATTCTTTGTTTGCAACAACCCCTTTCAACCCTAAGCCTCAAATTTACTTGCCCTTACACAAGAAACTCTACAATATATTTATTTTTTCCAGTTTTTACAGAAGCCCTCACTTATATTACTGGCAAATAAATGCATATATTAAGAACTTAGGTTTTTCTTATAGCTCAAATCTTATTCAATATGTAATATCTTTTCCCCATGTTTTAGGCCACTAAAACACTTGTGTTGTAAGTCAACACTACTTACAAAGATTGTATGATTTAGAGAATATCCTTTTGTTTTAATATAATTTGTCAGCTGTTTGAACCTTACTGTGTAGCCTAGACTGAGTACAGACCCTTGGAAATACTCATTCAAGCTACAGAGGATTACGTTTATAGGCATGAACCAGCATACTTGGCAGAAAAATATGGTTTTAAGTAGTCAAAATTATAGGGTCAGGCTGAATTTCAAAGAAAATGTGTTAGCATTAATAATTTTCTTAAAGGTTAAACTTAGGGTCTGATCTCTGAAGAACTCTTTAAGTTGCATCTTAGTGAAGCTATGATACTGCTTATTTGTTTTATGCATATTTCCAAGACCGACTGACTATTATATGTGTCAATTTTTTTTTTAATAAGTGTCAGTCAATTCTTAGCTTCTTTACCTACTGTGTTTTTTGAGTTTAAGTTTTTTGAGGCATAAGTTGTTGATTCCTGTCCATAATTTATTAATAAATATTCAGAAAGTTCTTTCTTACACCTATAGTTAGTGGGGTACTTCTAAAGTTTTCTTCTAGCAGTTTTAGTGTTTTAGATTTAAAATTGAGGTCTTGGATCTCAGTTTCATGAAGGGTGATAGATGTGGATGTAATTTCATTCTTTTGCCTGTGGACATCCTATTTTCTAAGCACCATATGTAGAAGTGCACTTTACTCCTGTATATGTATTATGTCTCTTCGGCAAATATCATATGTCTCTAATTGTAGGCACTCATATTTGGCTCATATTTTTGGTTTACAATGTATATTTTGTGCTAGTCAATGTTGTTTGTATGACAAAGGTCTTGAATTTAAGAATGAAAACTCCAATATTTTCTTATTGTTTTATTGGTTTGGCTAACCAATTTCTTTTCTATTTTCCTATACATTTTAGGATTTTTTTCCTCTGAAAAGTAATGCAGGTATTTTGATGGGTATAGCATTGAATTTGTACATTGCTTTGTATAGGATGGCCATTTCTGCATCATTAATTTTTCACAGCTATGAACATGGATGCCTTTTCATTTTGTAGTTTCTTTTTATTTCAATTTATTTCTTCACATATTTGTAGTTGTCATTGTAGAACTAATTTATATCCTTGCTTATGTTTATTTCAACATGATTTCTTGTCTTTGAAACTAATGAAAATGGATTTTGTATATAACCTTTTTCTCAATGTTTGTTGTCATTGTCTACAAAGAACACTATATTTGTGATTTCATAATTGTCCCTTGACTGAAATTGTGAATTCTCTTTAGATGTGGTAGATTACTTGAAATGACTTAAGTATAATAACAAATCATCTGAAAATTGATCATTTGCTACTTCTTTTCCAATTCCTCTACCTTTATTTTTCTACCCAGATTCACTTCTTTTGTTATTGCGTTGAGTAAAATGAATAGAAATAGTTTCAGCCCTATCTCATTCCTGATTTTAATGACATTGATTTGATATTCCTTTCATTTAGGATAATATTGGGTTTGGAATTATTATTATATAACCTTTATTCCACTGAGATATGTTTCTACAAGTCCTATTCTATCTAGGACTTTTATTATGAAAGCAGGTTGGATTTTTGTCAAAGACTTTCTCTGGCATCAGTGCTATAATTACAATGAATACAGGACTGTAATGTGCTAATGGTGCTGCTAAAACATGTATTTCACACATGGCATATTTTATCAGTTTTTTATTGCTCATGATTTGCTAACTTCATACATGAATACAATGTACTTGGATAACATTCATTGCCCACTCCCCACAGTCAATACTTCCCAGACCCTCCAAACATTCACCAATCTGTCTTTCCATTTACCTACTTGTTCTTCTTCCTTGCCCTCTTCCACTTTATACTCTGCTGTCTCTAATGACTGCTGCCTATGTAATCATGAATGCAGAAACCCTTTAACAGGCAAAGAGGCACATGGTATGAAATAAATATCTTGGTCATCTTTGACTTAATCTTTTAATAAAGTTATCTTTGTCACTGTTAACTCATGGTAGCCAATGAATAAAGTATTTTATTTAATTATGATTTTATAATTATTATTATAATTATCATTATTTGAGGAATGGCTTACCATGTAACACAGGTTGAATTTGGACTTGCTGTGCAGTCTCTGTGTGATTTCTAGTTCATGTTCCTTCTGTGTTCTTTTTCAAGAAGTTTGGATTACATTTATTTATTACGACACCAGGCTTCATTTATGCATATACATATATAAGCATACATATACACAAACACACACACACTCACACACACACACACACATATATATATACATATACATATTATATATGCTCAAATCATATATGTATAATCAAAATTTGGTCTCCTTTCCAGGCATTTGCCGTTTATTTGTATTGATGGGAAACTTCAAGCTCTTCTCAAGTTTTATTGAATACTCTGGTATATATAATATATCAATGAAGATGTTGTTTAAGCTACTGTGTTATAGGTGACTATAAATCAAATATTCTTTGTAAACATATTTTTATATCCATTAAAATACAATATTCTAAATCCCAATATTCATCCATAGACTTGCTCACTTTCTGTTCCTTGCAGGAGAAAAGTGTTTTCATTTAAAATAGTTATTGGCTGAACTATGATTATTAGAATTCCCTATTAAGTGTGAAATTCAATGAAACCTTATATTTTCTTTTAAATATTCTAGAACAATGTAAGGGGGTTTTAATTCTATGTATATCTGTTTCTCAAACACAGTTTTGGGTTTCTTTTCCAGCATTTCCTTTGAACACCTTTTCCAAATTTGAAAATAGTAACATGGTTCTCTTGAAGAATATCACTATGAATTGTGAAATTTAGACTGTAATATCTCAAAATAATCAGATCCTGTCCAAAGTATTCAAGTAAGAAGCCTTTTAGAATCCATTGGTGATCATAGTCTGATGACAACTTTCTTGTTCCCCTGTGGTGGTTCCTCCCTTCTCCATCCTCTAATCTGACATGTTTTAACCATGCCACTAACCTCCAACATTGCAAGTGCAACAACCTTCAGGAATCTCAGTCTGCATTTTTTTTTGGTTTCATCTACACACATGTGTATCTCTTTTAAATTTTCTAAAAGGAGCCCAATTTCTAAAGTGTTCCTTCACCTCTATTTTCCAAGTCACCTCTATTTTGACTGTACATTGTACTCTTTTTACTTTAGAAACCTCAGCCCTCCTTGTCAATCCTGTAACTTTAAAGATTAAAGAAATGGTTTTATTAGCACTTGAAAATTTTTAATTTTTATTTTTTAATTCTTTTTAGTCTTTTAAGAAGCATATATTTAACGTTTTTAATATTTTTAATTAAAATTCAATCATACAACTTTCTCAATTCTTTCTTCTCTCCAAGCCCTCTCAGCTGCCATCCCATAAATGCTGATGCCCCTTCCTACTTACAAATTGATATCTTCAAATATATATATATGTATATATATGTATATATATGACATCAAGATGTGTGTGTGTGTGTGTGTGTGTGTGTGTGTGAATCCTGATGAATTTTTTATGTGTATCTGCTTATACTGACCTCTCCACATAGCCCAGCCCAAAAAGGGGACTCATCATTGTTAGAGGATAATTCAGCTTGTAGTCAACAGTTGCCTGTACATATTTGTGCAGGTGTAGAAGCCCTCTAAATTTCTCCCTTCATCCCCCATTATGTACACATGCCCACTGATATTGCTATTATTTTAATCTTGTTAAATCATCTTATCTATGAGTTACTCTTTAACAGCTGTCTCTTACAATTTTTCTCCATGTATTTTATATATTGTTCTCAGACTATAGAGAATCTGATACACATATATATCCTTGAGCCTGGACACCCCACAATCTTTGATCTCTGCATGGTGCACTCTTTTGGTTTTCTGTGATGGTTTCTATTTTCTCTAAAGAGAAGCATTTTTGATGATGTGTGTTATCAATATATCTCTGTGGATATAAAGATATGATTTAAGACATAGTAAAGAATTATACTGGTCTAGCAAATGACCAGGATATATCACTCCTTGGCACATGCCCAAAGGACTTCACATCCTACTCCACAGATACTTACTCAACTGTGTTCCTTACTGAACTATTCACAATAGGCAGGAAGTAGAAACAACTTAAATGTCCTTTAGCTGACAATGATTAATAAAAGGGTTATAAAAATGCACAGTAGAATACTATTCAGGTGTAAAGAAAAATGAAATTGGCACATAAGTGAATGAAACTATAGCAGATCATATTGTTGAGATAATGGACCAAGAAAGGCAAGAACAATATTTTCTCTCTCATCTGAAACTTCTATTTTTAAATCTTCAAATTTACATATACAAATAGAGTAACCACAAAAACCAGCAAAAAATAAAGAATCATGGATAGAAAGTTGGGTGGGAGGAGAATAGTAAGACACAGATGATATGAAGAATGAAGCATAATAATAGGAGGGAGGCTCTAACTTAGGATGATGGAGGAATTCAGTACAGACACAGGAGAAATAGATAATACATGGTTAGATAAAAACTCAAATAATTATATTATTTAATATTTGCCTGGACAACAGTTAGTTTAAGGACAGCTAAGGTTACAAAGAGAAACTGTTTCAAGAAACCAAAATAATAATAATAATAATAATAATAATAATAATAATAATAATAATAATAATTTATGTATTACCTAGATCATCAACATGTCAATAAGATTACACATTCTTTATCTTTTCATATAAATAGCTTGGACCTAGCCAATGCTAAGCATAATGATTGCTTGAGCCTACCATTATTTAAATAATAAACAACTTTTTCCTGATTACATCCTAAGTTCCCATCACAATGGCTTATAGGGAATCAAAGATGTAATAAATATAAAAGTTTATATGTTACCTAATTATATAAATCCTATTACTCAGATAACCATATCAGGCCTTATCAAATCATTACTCATCTCCCTTCTTTACAATAACAGTTTTCCTTCTAATTTAGTGGTTCAAGCACCACAAAATCTAAAATATTCAATAAAATACAACTTTAGTTGATATAAATATCCATACTTCAAACTGGGATTAGGCATTCCTTCTTTGTACAACTACAGGGCAGAGTGTAGGAAGGAAATATGAAAACTATCTACAGAGAATCAAGAAAAAAACATCATGAAATAATGAGCTATTTAGAAAAAAATTGAATCAATTAAAATATTTACCCTTAAACTGTATCAAGAAATTAGTGAAATTATTTATGATTTTCATGAGAGAAAATAGTGCATCATTTCTACCTAAACACTCAAAAAGCTGTGGCAAGAGAATCATAAGTTTGACACCCTTCTGGGTTAAATATTGAGATCCTACTTGTAAAAAAAAGGGAAATAAAGGAAGGATGGAAGGAAGGAAGTAAAGAAGGGAACAATGACTAAAAGTATGGTGGCAAATATAAAGAGTCTGACATTAGAACATAAATGGGAGCATTTACCTAGTACATGCTTATGCAAGGTGATAGTTTGATCCCTAATACTCAGTAATTTTTTCTTGCATCAATGATGTTTTATTTTTATTTTATTTATGTACTGTCTTTATGTTTGTTGTTATTTTTAACATCTTCACTATATCCCTCCCCCTCTCATCCCTTTCCTGTGACCTCCCTTTGCACCCATCCTCTTCCATATCTCTTTAAAAAATGGAAGACCTCCTATGGTAATAAACCAAACATGACACATCAAAAGTTTTCTTATTCAATTACAATTAATTGTATTTATTTATTTATTTATTTTCTATCAACGTGTTTTTAATTTTAAAAATTTAGAAAGAAAACAAAAATAAAACAAAATGGGACAAAGAAGTCAATATTTTCATACACTATATTTTAACACTAATGAATACTTCATGGCATTGGTATAGCAACAAATAAGTTGATCAGTTGAAACAATTCAAAGACCCAGAAATAAACCCATACACCTATCTTGCTTTTTGAAAAGAAGAAAAAGAAAGACAAAATCATACAATGGAACAAAGAAAGAATCTTCAAAAAATGACACTGGTCTAATTCGATGTTTGCATGTAGAAGAACACAAATAGTTCTATCTGTATCACCCTGTACAAAACTCAATTCCCAGTGGATCGAAGACTTGAACTTAAAACTGGACCTACTATATCTAATAGAACTACAACTGGGGAAATGCTGTGGACAAAACGTTACAGGTGAGAACTTCCTGAACAGAACACCAATGGCTCAGGCTCTAACAAAAAATTGATAAACAGGACCTCATGGAACTGAAAAGCTTCAGTTTGTCATTAGGGAAAAATGGCAGCCTACAGATCTGGAGAGAATATTCATCAACCCTACATATTACAGAGGGCTAATATCCACAATTTATAAAGAACTCAAGAATTTAGATGCCAACAACCTAAATAATCCATATTAAAATGGGGTACAGAGCCAAACATTTTTAACAGAGGAATCTCTAGTGGCCAAGAAGCACTTAGAGAAATATTCTAAGGCCTTAGTCATCAAGGAAATGAAAATCAAAACAGATTTTATCTTACACCCATTAGAATGGCTAAGATCAAATATCTCAAGAGATAGCACATGCTGGAAAAGATGTGGAGCAAGGGGAGTGCTGGGGCAGGGGAGTACAAACCTGTACAACACCTTTAGAAATCAATTTGGTATTTTCTTTGAAAACTAGGAACAGTTCTACCTCAAGACCTAGCTATACCACTCTTGGGCGTACACCCAAAAGACATGCCAGTATCACAGAAAGATATTTGTACAACTATGTTCATGGCAGCTTTATTTACAATAGCCAGGAACTAGAAGCAACCTGATGTACCTAGAAAATGTGGTACATCTACACTGTGGAATATTATTCAGCTATTAAAAACAAAGACATCATGAGTTTTTCAAGCCAAAGGATGGAACTTAGGAATATAAGCCCGACTGAAGTACCCCAGTCTCAAATGGAAATTCATGGTATGTATTCACCTATAAGTGGATATTAGCCATAAAATACATGTACCACACTGTACTCCACAGACCCAAAGAAGATCAAACAAGAAGGAATGCTCAAGCAAGGCAGCTTGAATCTCACTAAGAAGGGTAAATTAAAAAGTCATAGAAAACAGATAGAGGGAGGGAACTGGGTAGGAGTAGGAGATTAGGAGAGGAAAAAGGAGGAGGTTCCAGGATATGGTATGGGGGTAGAATACATGGCTTGGTGGTCATGAGAATGACCAGAAATCTGAAGCTGGCAGTGGTGGAGAGATAGGGGGCATCTCACGGATGTGCCAGAGATCTAGGATAGGAGAAGCTCCCAAGAATCTATCGGGGTGACCTAAGCTGAGGCTAACAGCAATGGGGATATAGAATCTGAAGAGGATACTTCCTATAGGCAGGCAGGAAACCCAATGGAGCAATAGGTACACCAATTAATCCACAAAACTCTAGACCCACATTTCATCTTTTCTACAAGAAATGCATGGAAGGAGGATGGATCAGAGACTGAGAGGATGGCCAAGCAACAACTGGCCCAACCAGAGACTCATCCCATGGGTAAGCACCAATCTCTGACACTATTAATGATTCTCTGTTATTCTTACAGACAGGAGTCTAGCATGGCTCTTCTCTGAGAGACCCCATCCAGCATCTGACTCAGATGCAGAGACTCACAGCCAGACATTGGATGGAGCTTGGGAACTCTCATGGAAAATTTGGAGGAAGGATTGAGGGATCAGAAGAGGACCTACCTACATAGAAGGGGACTTTACAGAAGGGCCTATGGAGTCAACTAACTTAGACCCTTGGGAGCTCTCAGAGACTGAAGCAACAACCAAAGAGCATACATGGGCTGGATCTAGAAATAGATAGATAGATAGATAGATAGATAGATAGATAGATAGATAGATAGATGGATGGATGGATGGATGGATGGATGGATGGGGATGGATGGATGGATGGATGGATGGATGGATGGATGGATGGATAGATAGATAGATAGATAGATAGATAGATAGATAGATAGATAGATAGATAGATAGATAGATAGTTTGATAAATGGATGGATGGATAGATAGATATAGATATAGATGATATAGATATAGATATATAGATTTAGATTTCAGATGTGCAGGTTGGTATTCTTGTGGGTCCTGATCATCAGAAGAAGGGGCTATCCCTAAAGCTGTTTCTTGTCTGTAGAATCCATCCCCCGACTCCACTGTCTTGACTGCCCTCAGTGTGAGAAATGCCTAGGCCATCAGAGATTTGATTTCCTAGGGTGGGAGATACCAATCAGGTGCTCCACTCTCTCAGAGGAGAAGGAGAGGGGGAAGCAGGGAGGGACTGTATTAAGGGGTAGCAATTGGGATGCAAAATGTATTAAAAAACCCAATCTATTTTAATAGTTGACTTTAAATGATGTGAATTGTGTGGCCAAATTTAACATTTTTCATGTTCTCTTATTGAAATTAATTCTCAGCATTTCTTCAAAAAGATAGAGAATAATGAATAATCTATTACTCTGGAGTCTTGTTGATATACTAAACTTGCAAAATGATAGCACATGTATCCTATGACTTTAAACTGTGAGCACAATATCATTGTCCTTTCCAATCTCAAACATCCTATCTCATATAAAAGATTCTATAGATTCTTATGCTTTTGCACTCAGTGTTTAATTATATAGCTCATAATGGTTATTGTTAGATTCTTTGACTATTTTATTATTATGAAGGTCAGTTGTGGACGTTTACTTTAAGAATATGTTCCAGTTTTATAGTAAGCATTAGAAAACATAAGATATATTCCATTGAGAGTATTTGAATTTCCAGCAAAATGATTAATATTTGAAATTCAACCCTTTATGAGAAATGGCACTACTTATACTATTAATATTCTGTCATATTTTCATACGGGAATTTCACTTTTTTTCATTCTTTCATTTTATGTGCCAAGAACCTAGACCTAAAAAGGAACCATCCTCTCGGGAGAATAACTAAGCCAAGGACATTTCCTTCATCAACTCCATGATAAACTGCACGTTTCACATTAAGAGGCAAATCCTTCATTTCAAAACATTAACCCACATAGTATTTAATAACTGAAGCTTGTATGATTTAGAGTTAAGAAATGAATGAAGTGCAAAAATAGCTTTTCTCCACTCTCTTTTGATTATGATCTGGACTACTTGTTATTCATTTTAGAATCCTGCCTTTCAGAACTTTCTTTTCAGGATCTTGGGGGAGTTTTCAATATGTGTTGAAATCAACAGTAGTATTTCTGTACCAAAATTATATGCTAATTAGGATTTTACTGAAGTTGAGGATGATTGAATTTTAGTTCTAGTAGAGCATTAAAAAGATTAATTACACTCCTATTGTTACTGAAGATTCTGAAACTGTTTTAAAAACAAATAAGGTAGGTATTCACTTATAAGTGGGTATTAGCTGTTAAGTACATGATAATCATGTTCCAATCCACAGAATCAGAGATGTCAGATGAAGAAGAGGTCTCTAGGGACATGCATGGATCTTGCTGGGAAGGGGTCATTGAATAGATCATATAGATGGAGTGGGACCTATGAAGATGAATGTATAGGTGGAATCTAGGGAGATGAGGGAAGAAAAAGTAGGCAGAGACAGCTGGGGTTGGAAGCATTAGGGAGTTGTGCATACCTGGCTCGGTGGAAAGTTCCTGGAATCTATGAGGGAGATCCTGGTGAATATTCTTTGTAATAGAGAATGCAGAATCTGAACTTGTTGTCTTTTGTAGCCCAGTAAAGTTTCTGGTGTTATGACTCAGGTATATTCTGCTGAGTTGTTGATCAATCAGGTCTTGTGGTGATCCCCAAGCATCTTAGGCTGATGCTAGAATGGAGGGTCCCTCTTGACAACCTGACAGCATGAACACAACTCATTAAATGTACAGAGGTCAAGAGTAGTGCTTTTATGGAGCCTGCTGCTTTCTGAAGGGAAACAGAACAGGAGTGGATCTGGGTAAGAGGGGAGGTGGAGACAGACTTTCATAGACATGTAAAAACCTACTTTTTAGTTCATTTTTAAAAAACCTACTTAGAATGAGCATGTTTGCTTAATCTCTACATTTATTGCTATTAATTATTTTAAGAGAAATGATCCTTGAATGCAATTGACAAAAATTCAATCTAAAATATTATGAAAACAAGATGGACAAGGTGACTAGTCCCGGGACAGAGGATACAGTGGCAGGCAGAGCTCTGTGAGTTCATGGGCAGCCAGATCTATACAGTGTGTTGCAGACCAGCAAGAGCTACATGGGGAGACCCTGTTTTCAAACAACAGTACAAAACAAAATAAAACATAAGCAAAGCATCTCTAGGGGAGATGATGGTCTTGAATTGTTACTAACATAATTGAATGCTCTATCCTTTTATCACTACCCTGCCAGTCTATTCTTACTATGAAATATGGTGAGGCTCAACTTGTCCTATTCAACTGAGTAGATCAAGAGGAAACCTACAGACTAAACCTTTACTTATGTCACCAGTAAAAACTATAAAATCTGAATGCAGAAAGAAATGGTGGTAGAAATCTCTGTATCCATATCATAGTGTAATGTAGGACAATAAACTCTAAAACTATAGAGAGGAAAGAGACTGAGAGATTTGGAGGGATAGATAAAGATAGATGTATAGAGACAGAAAAGAGAGAGGGAGATAAAAACAATGAATTCTTATGTCTAGTCACTTTTTTTGTGACTTCATGTCTATATTATTTAGTAGAGGAAGATGTTTACTCAACCATAATTTTTTTTGATTAGTGAGTTTTGATGGCATCTACTGTTTTTTCGTTTTTCAACTATGTAAAATAACTGTTGTCATTAATTTATGTGTCCTTATATGTAATTCCTGTATCTGTGTAAATGTACTATGTTTGGATTTGGGTCCCAAATATGCCTCTTCACATTTTAGTCTTAGACTAATTGGGCTCCTACACAGATTTCTGCTTCTGTTGGATAACTATACACTATACACATTTCTGTTACCTCAGTTGCTGAAACTGTGCTTATGTAAAAATAGATTTGTGTCATTTTGAATAGATGTTTTGATAGGTGGTATGATTTATCACTTCTATTTCTTATAGAGATGCTGTTAACAACAACTCCAAAGATACTGATTGGAAACAAGAAGTAGAGTAAAGTTCAAGGAGATAAAATTTCTCCCTCCTCCCAAGGCTTTCTGATCAACATGATCTTTGAACTGTTTATCAGACACTAACTCTAAACATGTATCAAACTCCCGCCAAAGTGATACACACATTGAGCATACAGATGAGTACTATTGTGTACTTCACTGTGTTGATTCATCATTTAATATTTCTTTTATAAATTGCAGTCATCCTGTGTAGTTTATGATCTGTAAATAAGTGAACATTTTTAAAATGTAGTATCACTCATACTATTATTATGACAAGATATTTAGCATAGTATTTACTTTCATAATTTTTGTGTATCTGTGATGTGTATACACATATGGGGCCAATGCACATAGATGTGTGAGCATATACCTATGCAAATGTGCAGAGCACAGAGGACAAACTATGATGTCCTGCATCATCATTTTCTGCTTTATTCTTTTGAGGTAATTGAGACTAACTTGACCTGAATGAGACTGACAGACTGTAAACTCAGGTGATTCTTTTGTCTCAGCACTGTGAAATGTAGAATTACAGATGTTGGCATAAATATTGCTTTTGAGTCTATATGTGTGTTAGAATCTTAACTCAGGTCCTCATGCTTGCATAGCAAACATCCTTACTCACTGAGCACCGTCTCATGCCCCTCCTATAATATTGCTAATTATTATTTATTCACAGGGTCTTTTCAATGTCAGAACTTTGGACTTTACTAATTTTGCATGACTTATTAAAGTTCACTTCCTATTAGCACATGACACCTGCATTTTATTCTTAATTCCAAGTTTGGATATTTCCAGATATACTTAAATATGCAATCAGAAATTGTTTATCTTTCTATAACTAATTGTTTTACTTAGCTAAATGTCCTCTAGGTTCATCTTGTATAACAAATACATGGAATTTCTTTTTCTTTGAAGGCTGAATAATGTTGTTTCAGGCACTTCATTCATTTTTCTCTGACAATTTGGCTGTGTATAAAAACATCTTCCTCTTTTGTACCTCTACTTTCACATCATTTTAACAATTTAAAGTTGCATTGTTTAAAACAAAAGATGATTTCAAGACCCAGACAATTTTCCCTAAACTGTAAAGGCTCTGGATAGTAGAGGAGACAAAGTATATTTATCTTCAATAGAAATGCATGTCACAAAACACAAATAAACATTTCACAATCAAAGCTTCAGATGCCAAAGGTTATGACACAATGTGTGTAACTCTAATTTCTGAAGTTGGGGGAGAATTGTTATGAATACATTAAAGTCACTAAAGGATGTTTACAAATTACAAATCTTCACAGAAATTGTAAAATTGAACAAGAGAATGGGGTCAAAATTTATAGCAACTTCTTTTCAATTTCAATCATGTTTCATTGCTAAGATAAATACCTTTAGACTTGAAGTTTCTTATTCATTCCATCTTACCCACATATGACGTTTCAGACCTAGAGGACATAAATTGACAAAATATACAGAGTTTGCCTCCTGCATCTCTACCAGGTTGATTCACCATGGTGAGTATCATATGGGAAAGCTACCAGGGTGATTTGAAAGTTCTGCTCTGTCCAAAGAAATTCTGTTAGCAGATAAAATACAGGAAGTAAATATGAATCAGAAGAGATGCACAGACTTACCCTTGGACTGTAAAGAATAGGAGTGGGACCCTTCAAACACACACACATACATATACCCATATATACATACATACATATATACATACATACATACACACATGCTCATAAAATGAATGCATACACACTTAACACTTATTCGAATGTATACACAATCTCTCTATCCCCACCTCTCTCTCTCCCTCCCTCCTCCACATCTCTTTTTCTCTGTCCCACACTTTCTGTATACTCAAGATACTAAGGGGGAAGAAAACATCTTAGTCACTCCTGTAAGCCCAAATTCAACCCAGGAAAGCATTCGTGCAAAGCATGCCACAGATTTGGGATCATTACCAGGAACTGCCACAGATAAAGTGAGAGTTTGCTGTTCTGCACCCAGAGCCCTCTAAGGGTCAGCTTGATTGCATTCATCTTATACCAGTAAGACGGGATAACAAATTAAACACCATGTGGTTGTGAAAATGATATAAACCTAGATGGAATGCAATAGAAGACAGGAAAATAAATATTTGGAGCCATGTGATTCTTCTCCAACTAAATAAAAATGAATGCTGGAGAGAAGACTGGCTGGTTACCAGATAGTACTGAGAGAGTTGTGGAGTAGAAGATCGACACCAGATCACTATCCTCATTCAAAATGCAACTCTGAATGGATCAATGGTTGACTACCTTAACGGAAGACTGAAACTGGAAGAATACTCAATGGGAACATGGAAGCAATATAGTTTTGAGAATAGCGTGTTAGAGAAAGAGTGGAGCTACAGACCAACTGCTCTCCACAAAACTAAGAGGTATCTGTTGGGAAAGGAAACCGAAGTAGAATGAAGAAGTGGCCTAGAAAATAGAGGAGAGTGTTTGTAACATGCTCTTTCCCTAGAGGATGAGTGTGCAGAATTTATAAGCAAAGGAAATTCAAACATCAACATAACAAGTGATCCAATAAATGAGTCAACAAATAAACTGCAGCGATCACTGTTCAAGAAGAAGATGGACACTAAGCATGAGAAAGGTTTCAATATGCAAGCTGTAATGTGTGTGCAAATACAAAGAAAGTTGATATATTATCCTGTACAAGTCAGAGTAGCTGTGATCCACAGGAAAAGCAATCAAACCAAGAAATAAAGGCAACATTAAGAACCGTTAATGAAGGCCTAGAGAAAAAGAAATGCCAGCTTATAGTTCACATACAACAGAAATCCCTTCATGTCCATGCTGACCATGGCACGACTTGCAGTGCGTAACAGAGTAAATCAAACTTGGGGTTTATCAAAGGATGACCTGGCTAAAATACTGGAATGCTTAACATAATCGAGTATGACTCAGTCACTAGAAAAACAAGAATCTCCCACTCCAGTGAAAATATATTAACTGGAGATGACAAAATTTAGAAAATAATGTAGTGTTGGAGTACAGCAATGCATGCTTTCTCTCATTTTGAAATCCTGAAGGCAGACAGGAAAGCCTTCAGAGGCAATTATTGTGAAGCAATAGGACCCATGAACAGCATAAGTGGGTGCAGTAAGAGAGGATGTGATCAAAGTACGTTATATTCCTACACACAATGAAACTCATTATCTCAAAATAAAACTGTCTTACCGAAATGGAATTACTATTCAAGTTCATCTCCATGTGAAGTCTATTTTTAGCTGGCATTAGGATTTTCTAAAGATATAATCTAAAAAATTTGAAATGAAAGCCTAATAGGTTTTATGTAAAAAAAAATATAAAATTCTAGCTGTGCTAGAGCTAGAATTTTTGCAAGACATAGATATTACAGGTAGAGTTCTTACGAGACGTGAGATATTATGCCATGGAGCAGTCATGCGCAGAAAGGGATATATGAATGTTGATGTTGGTATTTTTATTCCAATAAGTAAATAGGCAAACTAATTATGCAGTAAGTGACATAACCTTATAACAGCTAGTTTCCACTAATAGATCAGGATAAAATGTCAGTTTAGGGATGTATGGAAACTTTAAGAAGTTCAAATAAATGGTGATTTCTGTTCAGGTTTTACAAATGCTATGCAAAATACTTGAAACCCTACCACAGGTGATATAAAATAAGATGAAAAATTGTCTAAGCACATAGCAGAGTTTTGCACAAACTACAACGATCAACATTGGAAGGCTTAATTTTAATGGGAGACACCTTAGTCTTTCATAGGTCATTTTTTAATCCACCAGCAATTTCTTTAAAAGTAAAATCTCCTTATTTTAACTCCACCTCTTCCTGTCCTGGTAGCATGATTTTCGGTTAACGAAACTCTGAGACACTGTCCCACTGCATAACCTCAGCAGATATCAAGAATTCCAAAGAGAACAGTCCAGAGTTGACTTAGAAGGATATGGTTTTCTTTGTCTTCTGGTTGCTAGGATTAAAGTCAGGCATTAGATATCTGACAGTTGTATCGATTTCTCATTCCAGTTCACTAATTATTATAATGAAATACATCATTGTGAGAATCCATGCATGTGCTCTTGAGGCAGAACAATAATTGGAGATGTGTACTCACAAATGGGGTGGGGGTGGTTGCAGTGAAAAGCAGTCCTTCAGTCACTTGGACAATGAAATATTCAAAACGGATAATGGGTGTTCATAGAACATGTGACAGTATCCTAATGTGTGTGTGTGTGTGTGTGTGTGAGTGTGTGTGTGTGTGTGTGTGAGTGTGTGTGTGTGTGTGTGTGTGTGCATGTGTGGCACTTTTTCGTTTGTGTGTGTGTGTGTGTGTGTGTGTGTGTGTGTGTGTGTGTGTGTGTGTGTGTGTGTGGGTGAAACATATATGGCTCTTTTATTTAGACCCTGAACTTACAACTCATTATTTGTCAAAGTTGGGGCAGTCCTCTGGAACAAGCAAAGTTGATAAACACTGTGACAGTTGTATGTATCTTCCATTTGAAGTTTTTGATTGAAGTTGATCCCCTTCTCTTAACTAATGCCATTTCTATTTCCAGTGAAATTCTCAATATTTCTGGGCACTATATTTTGAAATGTAATGTGTTTCATTTTTATTTCAAGTCTTACCTGTTTCTGTCACAGAATATAGCTTCTCTTTCTATTTTCTAACTTAGAAAACATAAAGGAGTGACCCCTACAAATGGCTGTAAGTTTCAAATACAAAATTAAAGAATGTAAGAAAATCACTTATAATATTGTTATCAATAAAAGGCATAAATTACTTTCTCAAAGTGGTACATTTACATAGGGCTATTGCTTATTTAATATATAGGTATTAAAAAAAACTTTGATTTTTGAAAAATATATAACCTACAGTCAAACATACTAAAGTAAAAATTTACAAAAAAGCCCAATACCTACATCAATTGATAATAATAATCAACTTTGCATCTAATAAAGAATGCATTACATTTCATCACTTGCAAACATACTATGGTAGAGTATCAGGGCTATTAGGGACTTCAGAGTTTATCTACCTGAGCCATGTACTGAGGATTGAATTTAACAGCCATACAAATATACTAAGAGCTGCAACAGATTGATCTCTAGCAATTTTCTGGGGAATTTCATGATGCCTATCACTGCTTCCCAAGGTCGTCCTATCTGATGTATGGATTTGACTCTCAGAGGAAAAAAAATGCCTTTTGGATAAACAACATCATTCTTCCTTTCAAAAGTCTGGCAGATATTGTGAAATTTTCATTGCTTATGGTCTTAAGTCATTATGTGCTATAGACACCAAAGAAGATAATATGTTTAAAAAGCTTTTGTAGATGAAAAATCTATGTCCATTCAAAACTAAATAATTTAAAAGTGGAAAGATACGTAAGATTGGTGAGATAGAAATCTGTGAAAGGAAGCCTAACACCAGCTTGGGAGCAGACCAGACTTTGCAGATGGATATGGTCAAAGTGCAGGATGTGTGTCCTTATGCTCTATTACTGAGGACGATGGTTTACATAGGATTGTACCTATGACAGGATATTCAGTCAAGTTTTGATTTTTTTTAATGCAAAATGTTTATATGTGTTCCTTGATAAATGCTTGAGGTGGATATAGTGTCTAATCATCAGGGGAAAAACCCTTTTTAATTCTACCATTTGTTTATACTTTGTTTTCAAAATAAACGTTGAAAATAACGGGACATGAATTGTAGACTCTTCGAATTTAAAGTGTCCTATATAATTATGTTAACTATAAATGTGTTATAGGAAAAATGTCTATACCTTATGTATCTTGCATAACTGAAACACTATTCTTTAGTAAGTATACAGCTCTTGCATTTAAACACAGTAGAGTAAAACAACTCTAAACCCTTTACAAAAAACCACCTTCATGGCCTCTGTCCAACCTCTTCAATTTTGCTCATGTGTCTAGATAATGCAGCATATAAACACAAAATATATTTACAAATTTCATTGAAGGTTATTGAATATTGGGGGTAAATTAGAATATTATTTACAAACATCATTCAAGTGCCAGGCTAAGATTTCCACTTGTGCATCTCTTGACAAAAATAAGGGAACAAAGTCATCAAGCAAGGAGCAAAGAGGCAATAGGACATTCAAATAGCTGTAACCCTCCCCCTTGCTGCCCTCTCCCCAACAGTCTAGTTCACTAGGGTTCAGTCTTATGCCAGGACAGGGCTTCCCCTTCCACTGGTGCTCTTACTAGGATATTCATTTACCTTCTCCCGGTCAAATTCAGGGTCAGTCCATGTATAGTCTTTGGGTAGTGAAAACCTTGGTCCTGGAAGCTCTGGTTGGTTGGCATTGCTGTACATATGGGTCACTAGCTCCTTCAAGCTCTTCAGTTCTTTCAGTTCCTTCAACAGGGTCCCGTTCTCATTTGATGGCTCACTCTGGCATACGCCTCTGTATTTGCTGTATTCTGGCTGTGTCTCTCATGAAGCGATCTGCACTCACATTTTGATCATCGTCTTGAGTTTCATTTGTTCTAGCATCTAGGGTAACTTCAAGCATTTGGGCTAATATGTACTTATCAGTGGTATACCATGTATGTCTTTTTCTGTGATTGGTTAGCTCCTCAGGATGATATTTCCAGTTCAACCATTTGCCTACAATTTCCTTAAAGTCATTGTTTTTGATAATGAGTAATATTCCATTGTGTAGATGTACCACATTTTCTGTATCCATTCTCTGTTGAAAGGGCATCTGGGTTCTTTCCAGCTTTGGCTATTATAAATAAGGCCTGCGATGAACATAGTGGACACGTGTCTTTTTTATGTTGGGCATCTTTTGGGTATATGCCCAGGAGAGGTATAGCTGGATCCTCAGGCAGTTCAATGTCCAATTTTCTGAGGAACCTCCAGACTGATTTCCAGAATGGTTGTAGCAGTCTGCAACCACCAACAATGGAGGTGTTCCCCTTTCTCCACATCCTCGCCAGCATTTGCTGTCACCTGAGTTTTTGATCTTAGCCATTCTCACTGGTGTGAGGTGAAATCTCAGGGTTGTTTTGATTTGCATTTCCCTTATGACTAACGATGTTGAACATTTCTTTAGGTGTTTCTCAGCCATTCGGCATTCCTCAGCTGTGAATTCTCTGTTTAGCTCTGAACCCCATTTTTTAATAGGGTTATTTGTCTCCTTGCTGTCTAACTTCTTCAGATTTCTTTGTATATTTTGGATATAAGCCCTCTATCTGACTATGAAAGTTGGTAAAGATCTTTTCCCAATCTGTTGGTTTTGCCATTTGTCCTAACCACAGTGTCCTTTACCTTACAAGCTTTGCAGTTTTATGAGATCCCATTTGTCGATTCTTGATCTTAGAGCATAAGACCATTGGTGTTTTGTTCAGGAAATTTTTTCGGGTGCCCATATGTTCCAGATGCTTCCCTAATTTTTCTTCTATTAGTTTGAGTGTGTCTGGTTTGATGTGGAGGTCCTTGATCCACTTGGACTTAAGCTTTGTACAGGGTGATAAGCATGGATCGATCTGCATTCTTCTACATGTTGACCTCCAGTTGAACCAGCACCATTTGCTGAAAATGCTATCTTTTTTCCATTGGATGGATTTGGCTCCTTTGTCAAAAATCAAGTGACCATAGGTGTGTGGGTTCATTTCTGGGTCTTCAATTCTGTTCCATTGGTCTATCTGTCTGTCTCTGTACCAATACCATGCAGTTTTTATCACTATTGCTCTGTAATACTGCTTGAGTTCAGGGATAGTGATTCCCCCTGAAATCCTTTTATTGTTGAGGATAGTTTAGCTATCCTGGGTTTTTGATATTATTCAGATATTTGCAAATTGTTCTGTCTAACTCTTTGAAGAATTGGATTGGTATTTTGATGGGGATTGCATTGAATCTGTAGATTGCTTTTTTTTAAAATGGCCATTTTACTATATTAATCCTGTAATCCATGAGCATGGGAGATCTTTCCACCTTCTGAGGTCTTCTTCAATTTCTTTCTTCAGTGTCTTGAAGTTCTTGTACAGATCTTTTTACTTGCTTGGTTAAAGTCACGAGGTATTTTATATTATTTGGGTCTATTATGAAGGTGTCGTTTCCCTAATTTCTTTCTCGGCTTGTTTCTCTTTTGTAGAGAAGGCTACTGATTTATTTGAGTTAATTTTATACCCAACCACTTTGCTGAAGTTGTTTATCAGCTTTAGTAGTTCTCTAGTGGAACTTTTGGGATCACTTAAATATACTATCATATCATCTGCAAATAGTGATATTTTGACTTCTTCTTTTCCGATCTGTATCCCCTTGATCTCCTTTTGTTTGTCTGATTGCTCTGGCTGGAACTTCAAGAACTATATTGAATAAGTAGGAGAGAGTGGGCAGCCTTGTCTGATCCTGATTTTAGTGGGATTGCTTCAAGTTTCTCTCCATTTAGTTTAATGTTAGCCACTGGTTTTTGCTGTATATAGCTTTACTATGTTTAGGTATGGGCCTTGGATTCCTATTCTTTTCAGGACTTTTTATCATGAAGGGGTGTTGAATTTTGTCAAATGCTTTTTTCTCAGCATCTAATGAAATGATCATGTGGTTTGTTCTTTCAGTTTGTTTATATAATGGATCACGTTGATGGTTTCCGTATATTAAACCATCCCTGCATGCCTGGGATGAAGCCTACTTGATCATGGTGGATGATTGTTTTGATGTATATCTTGGATTGGTTTGCCAGAATTTTTGTTGAGTATTTTTTGCGTCAATGTTCATAAGGAAATTGGTCTAAGTTCTCTTTCTTTGTTGGGTCTTTGTGTGGTTTAGGTATAAAATGGTGTGGCTTCAGAAGGAATTGGTAGTGCTCCATCTGTTTCAATTTTGTGGAATAGTTTGGATAATATTGGTATGAGGTCTTCTTCTATGAAGGTCTGGTAGAATTCTGCACTAAACCGTCTGGACCTGGGCTCTTTTTGGTTGGGAGACCTTTGACTGCTTCTATTTCCTTAGGAGTTATGAGTTTGTTTAACTGGTTTATCTGTTCCTGATTTAACTTCGGTACCTGGTATCTGTCTAGGAAATTGTCCATTTCCTGCAGATTTTCAAGTTTTATTGAATATAGGCTTTATAGTAAGATCTGATGATTTTTTGAATTTCCTCTGAATCTGTAGTTATGTCTCCCTTTTCATTTCTGATTTTGTTAATTTGGACACGCTCTCTGTGTCCTCTCGTTAGTCTGGCTAAGGGTTTATCTATCTTGTTGATTTTCTCAAAGAACCAACTTTTGGTTCTGTTGATTCTATGATCCTTTTGTTTCTACTTGGTTGATTTCAGCTCTGAGTTTGATTATTTCCTGCCTTCTACTCCTCCTGGGTGTATTTGCTTCTTTTTGTTCTAGAGCTTTTAGGTGTGCTGTCAAGCTGCTGACATATGCTCTTTTCCTGTTTTTCTTTCTGCAGGCACTCAGCTAGGTTTTCCTCTTAGCACAGCTTTCATTGTTGTGTCCCATAAGTTTGGTATGTTGTACCTTCATTTCATTAAATTCTAAAAGTTTTTAATTTCTTTTCTTTATTTTTCTTCCTTGACCAGGTTATCATTGAGTAGAGCATTGTTCAGTTTCCCCATGTACATGTGAACATTCTTCCTTATTGTTATTGAAGACCAGCTTTAGGCTTGCGTAGTGGTCCCGATACTTAGCATGGGATTATTTCTATCTTTCTGTCTGTTGAGGCCTGTTTTTTGACCAATTATATGGTCAATTTTGGGAGAAAGTACCATGAGAGCTGAGAAGAAGGTTATATCCTTTTGCTTTGGGTAAACGTTCTATAAATATCCGTTAAGTCCATTGGCTCTTGACTTCTCTTAGTCTGTCTCGTCTCTATTATTTAATTTCTGTTTCATGATCTGTCCATTGGTAATTAAGGTGGGGTGTTGAAATCTCCTCTATTATTGTGTGAGGTGCAATGTGTGTTTTGAGCTTTAGTAAGGTTTCTTTTACGTATGTAGGTGCCCTTGTATTTGGGGCATAGATATTTAGGATTGAGAGTTCATCTTGGTGGATTTTTCCTTTGATGAATATAAAGTGTCCTTCCTTATCTTTTTTGATGACTTTTAGTTGGAAATTGATTTTATTTGATATTAGAATGGCTACTCCAGCTTGCTTCTTCTGACCATTTGCTTGGAACGTTGTTTCCCAGCCTTTCACTCTGAGGTAGTGTCTGTCTTTGTCTCTGAGGTGTGTTTCCTGTAGGCAGCAGAATGCAGGGTCCTCGTTGCGTATCCAGTTTGTTAATCTATGTCTTTTTATTGGGGAGTTGAGGCCATTGATGTTAAGAGATATTAAGGAATAGTGATTATTGCTTCCTGTTATATTCATATTTGGATGTGAGGTTGTGTTTGTGTGCTTTTCTTCTCTTTGTTTTGTTGCCAAAACGATTAGTTTCTTGCCTCTTCTTGGGTATAGCTTGCCTCCTTATGTTGGGCTTTACCATTTATTATCCTTTGTAGTGCTGGATTTGTAGAAAGATATTGTGTAAATTTGGTTTTGTCATGGAATATCTTGGTTTCTCCATCTATATTAATTGAGAGTTTTGCAGGATACAGTAGCCTGGGCTGGCATTTGTGTTCTCTTAGGGTCTGTATGACATCAGTCCAGGATCTTCTGGCCTTCATAGTTTCTGGCGAGAAGTCAGGTGTGATTCTGATAGGTCTGCCTTTATATGTTACTTGACCTTTTTCCCTTACTGCTTTTAATATTCTTTCTTTATTTTGTGCGTTTAGTGTTTTGACTATTATGTGACGGGAGGTGTTTCTTTTCTGGTCCAATCTATTTGGAGTTCTGTAGGCTTCTTGTATGACTATGGGTATCTCTTTTTTTAGGTTAGGGAAGTTTTCTTCTATGATTTTGTTGAAGATATTTACTGGTCCTTTGAGCTTGGAGTCTTCACTCTCTTCTATACCTATTATCCATAGGTTTGATCTTCTCATTGGTCCTGGATTTCCTGTATGTTTTGGACCAGTAGCTTTTTCCTTTACATTATCTTTGACAGTTAGAGTCAATAGTTTCTATGGAATCTTCTGCTCCTGATTTCTCTCTTCCATCTCTTGTATTCTGTTGGTGAAGCTTGTATCTACAGCTCCTTGTCTCTTCTTTTGGTTTTCTATATCCAGGGTTATTTCCTTGTGTTCTTTCTTGATTGCTTCTATTTCCATTTTTAATTCCTTCAACTGTTTGATTGTGTTTTCCTGGAATTCTTTCAGGGATTTTTGCGATTCCTCTCTGTAGGCTTCTACTTGTTCTCCAAGGGAGTTCTTCACGTCTTTCTTGAAGTCCTCCAGCATCATGATCAAATCTGATTTGAAACTAGATCTTGCTTTTCTAATTGTGTTTGGATATTCCATGTTTGTTTGGTGGGAGAATTGGGCTCTGATGATGCCATGTAGTCTTAGTTTCTATTTGCTTGTGTTCCTCGCTTGCCTCCTCGCCATCAGATTATCTCTAGTGTTACTTTGTTCTGCTAATTCTGACAGTAGCTAGACGCCTTATAAGCCTGTGTCAGGAGTGCTGTGAGCCCTGTTTTACTGTTTTCTTTCAGCCAGTTATGGGGACAGAGTGTTCTGCTTTTGTGTGTGTGGTTTTGTCCCTCTACAGGTCTTCAGCTGTTCCTGTGGGCCTGTGTCTTGAGTTCACCAAGGGCAGGTCACTTGCAGCAAAAGTTGGTCTTACCTGTGGTCCCGAGGCTCAGGTTAGTTGGCGGGGTGCTGCCGGGCTCTCTGGTGCTTGGCAACCCGGGAAGATCTCGCTGCCTCTTCCGGGGAGCCTCCGTGCACTGGGGTTCCAGATGGCCTCGGTGTTTTCCTCTGGAATCAACATGTGTGTGAAAGCAGTCTCTTCTGGTTTCGCAGGCGTGTCTGCCTCTCTGAAGGTTTAGCTCTCCCTCCCACAGGATTTGGGTGCAGAGAACTGTTTATCCGGTCTGTTTCCTTCAGGTTCCGGCGGTGTCTCAGGCAGGGCTCCTGCCTCACCTGGGCCCTCTCCCACGGGAGCCCAGAGGCCTTATACAGTTTCCTCTTGGGCCAGGGATGTGGGCGGGGGTGGGCAGTGTTGGTGGTCTCTTCTGCTCTGCAGCCTCAGGTGTGCCCACCCTGACCAGGTGGTGTTCTCTCCCACGGGTTCTGGGAGCAGAGAGGCTGCTGCGGGCGGGATCCCTTGGGTGTGGGACTTCGGTAAACACAGGGCGATGCCTGGTCCTGGAGGGATTCTGCCTCCTGTTGTCGATTCCACCCGGCCGTCACTTACCTTGAATAAGTTAGTCTTACCTTTGGTCCCGAGGAGCTCAAGTGGCCTTGAGGGTTCTGCCCTGGGCTCTCCCTTGATGGCAGCGACCAGGGAAGATCTCGCCGCCTCTTCAGAGAACCTCCGTGCCCAGGGTTCCAGATGGCCTCGGTGTTTCCTCTGGAATCCAGCAATGTGTGTGTCAGAAACAGTCTTCTAGTTTACATGGCGTGTCTGCCTCTCTGAAAGTTTAGTTCTCCTTTACGGGATTTATGTGCAGAGAACTGTTTGTCGGTCTGTTCCTTCAGGTTCGGCCGGTGTCTCAGGCAGGGCTCCTGCCTCACCTATACCCTCTCCACGGGAGCCCAGGGCCTTATACAGTTTCCTCTTGGGCCAGGGATGTAGGCAGGGTGGAGGCAGTGTTGATGGTCTCTTCTGCTCTGCAGCTCAGGAGTGCCCACCCTGACCAGAGTGAGTATCTCCCACGGGTTCTGGGAGCAGAGAGCTGCGGGGGCAGAATTTTTTCTTTTTTTAAACAAGATGAATGTTGCATGTTTGGGAGATAGACAACTTGCTTACTTTGTAAAGATTCCAAATTTGTCTAAATATTTGATATAGCAGTGAGTGAAACATCTTCGAAGCTTTTCAGGGAGTTGGTATTTTGATTTAATAATTGTCAGTGCTGTGGTGCCATTTTCATAAATACATAGCACAAAATATGAGACGTATGCTTAGTAATATGTCAGAAGACATGAAAAACGTCTGTTCTAATTCAGAGCCAAAATTCATTACTGAAGTTTGATATTTTAATATCATACATTTCAATAAAATTGAGCCCAACTGTTATACTGTTTGATACAGATGAAAAATTAAAATTGAAGAATATTATAAGCCCGTATTTTATGTAAACAAACTATCACGTATCTATAAGTGTGAAACCCTTTCTTCTGCACCAGAAAGCCCTTCACCTAGCATACACTAGTAATGACTCTGCAGTCAGTGTTTTATCCAAGGTTAAATGTGTCATAGTCACATGTGATAACATGTGCCTGATCACATGTGCGCTATGATTTAAATGTGTGTTCAGAAGCAGAGCCTCAACAAAGGCCAATGATGATGCACAAGCAAGAATATCCAGAAACACATTGGATTGGCAACATAATTAATTTTAATTTAATATTTGTTCATTGCGTATCAAGAAACCAGTTTTTGCCAATTGATTCCCACATTCAGTAATCTAATTTCTTGTGGTAGTTATAAATAAAAAGGTATGGAGGTGGGATTTAGAAAGACCTTATCTTGATCTCGGTAGGTTTTATTTTATTTTGACTTTTCCCAAATGTCACTTGGGTATCACTATTCAAATAGGGCTGAACTCCCTAAGTCTCTCAATCCCTGCACAAAATCCAGAACTTTCTCCATTGCAATTTACATTATCATCTACAGAAGGTAGCTTCTCTGAAATGGTTGATGCCCAGCTCTGTGAAACCTGCTGGGAAAGGGAAAATTCACTTCCTCTGGTGGAATGTCACTGGTAAATCAAAAATGCTCCAGAGCATACTTAGCCGTCGAGAGTAGTTGCCCAACCCAAAATAGACTCTATGTTTTCTTGTGTACTTTTCTTCCTTTCCTTTGGATTGGTGGCATATTTTGTCTTCTTAGTTTTATCTTTAGCTTACCTCTTTTGATTTTTATTTTGGGCCTTTGATATTGTTCCTATTGATGTTGTTGTCTTTCTGTAGCTTGTGTTGGTATGTAGATAGGGAGAATTGGGAGGGTTTGGGGGAAGTGTATAAGGACACTTGTCATCAAATAACTAAACAAACAATAAAATACCACATATCAAAGGCTCATAGGTGATTGATCATAGTTTTAGTAGTCATACAGATAGATAATTTTAAAAATAATTTTAGCAGCATCAATTTATGTTTAAGCCTTAGTTCAAATTTAGATCTGAGGAAATTATATATACATATATACATATATATATATGTATATATATATATATGTGTGTGTATGAAAGAGGAACTATGTGTGTGTGTGTGTGTGTGTGTATATATATATATATATATATATATATATATATATGAAAGAGAAAATATTTCACAAAACAGTTTTTAAAATTTTTATTTTGTAGTAATTTTGTAGTATTCCTCGAAAGCTGAGAATATATTTCAGGTATTCCTGCAAACATAACATTACATTCTCCATCCCTTGGCTCATTGGTCAAGTCTTGGGAATTAATTTTCCTATGATGCTAAGTGTAGTACAGTCTTTATATAGATTTTAGCCCCTTTCCTACTGTAATATTTTTGGCTTGAAGTGCTATGTGAAACTGTGTGCATGTGCATAAGTGATCTGAAGTTGCTCTCAGCTATTAGGTAGTTGTCATCCAGTTGTACAGTGTGAGCTGATGAACTAAACGGTTGCAGGCCAAGTTGAATTGTAAATTAATTCCATGGTACCTGAAAGACATGTCAGCCTACAGACTGCATTCTCCTCTTAGCTGAGCATTCTTATGGATAAAGATGATTTTTATCCTTTGGGTTAAAAAACATAATTTGCCCACTTACTACAAAAATTTGCTCATTTTTATTGACAGAATTGTTAAGGCATTTATGCTAAAGCATACTAAAGTGTTTGAAGCCAAGGATATTTTATTTATGTGCAATTTTCCCCATTCACTTCCAGTAGACATTTTAGAGTTATTTTGGAAAGGGAAAGCACTTTGTAAATATGTTAACTGTTCCTCAGAAACCAAGTATTTCCTAGATTCGAATTACCCTATTCCCATCACTGGAGACATTAACTCATATTCTAAGGTTCTACTTGGGGAACAAGAATAATTCTCTAAAACAAACACATAGGAAGTTAGTACAATTTTTTCTGGGCTTCTTTCTGTATCACTACTTTTCATATATCACAAAGCCATTTTTTTTTTTTTTGTGATTCCAGGTCACAGTTTTCCTTGTATCTACTTTCTTATCTTCTCTGCTCTCCATATTGCGTGATTGGAGGGCTGCATTACTTCCCACATGAATGAAATCAACACAATTTTCCTCTGATTTACTGGTTTTAAAACATTCCTTTTGAGCTAAGAGCAGCGTTTGGGAAGAAGACTTGTCTAACATGCATGGAGGCATGAATCCCAAACACAGCAAAGGAAACAATAAAACAAGGTGGTTGGTTAATAATGTCATAATACTCAGAATGAACAACATAAAACTGTGTGAAACAGGAAATGGGGAAGATATATCAGGTGGGATTACTGATAAAGGCTTTTCTGTTAAATGGCATCTCTACAGGAATAAAAGAAGAAGAAAAAGTAAAGAAAGACATTCAGAGATACAAATTAGGGGAAGGCTTTGCCAAAGGGCAGCTTGTGTTGATGGAAATAAGAAGCTTGTTCCATTTTGTTATCAGAAAATGTGAATAAAGGGATGCACACACCCAGTTTGCTTTAAAATTTTTCTCCTCTTTATACATGGTATGGGCTCTCATTTATCTGTGAGATAGTGCTGTCCACATACAGGCCATATTTTCTTCCCCTATTGACATATCCCAAACATGTGTAGCTATTGCCATAGGAGTTTATTAATAAATTAATTTCATAATCCGAGTGAATCATTACATTCTGGGAAGAATATTTGGATAAAAATAAACTTAACTGGACAATTTTTACATTTTCATTTTCATTTGATAATCATTTACAATTATCTAACCTTCTAAATAGTATTTGAAGTGAGGTTTCAAGATGCCAATTGATCCAAGTGAAGGCCCCTTAACAGAAATTACTAAAGGGTAGCCTTCTAGCTGATCTCTTGCCATCCTGGGAGCCTCAAAGTCACATTCATTATCCCCACTCCTGTTTTATTTCAACTTTTAATGGCAATTCTTGGTTGTCTACTGACTCCATCTGGAATAAACTACAATCCAGAAACGGAGGGCATACCTGTGATCCTTATCTTGAGGCTGGAAGGCTTAGACTTCTGCCCTGGATCTTGACATGGAAATCTTGAGGCATGGTCATGAAAAGCTTAGGACCAAGCAAGATAGTACAGATCTTTAATTCCAGGATACTGAAGCAAGAAGATCTCTAAGTTCAAGGTCAGCCTGGAACAAAGCAAGTTCCAGATCCAGGCATAGTGGCACACACATTCAATCTGGGCCTCACCTTCTTAAGAACCTTGGAGAAGGAAGATTCACTCCTCTTCACCTGCTTGCCCGTAATTGACAGCAGATCTGTTGGAACCTACATCTTTAGGTTTCCAGCTTATACAGAAGACCAGCTGAAACTATTATCCTCTCCTGAGCCTGTCCAACTGCTAAATTCTTGGAGTTTCCATTCACAGCTGCCCATTTTTGAGTTAGTGGGACTGCAGAGATTTGTTTTGCTTTTTTTTTTTGAAATAATTAATTTGATCATATGAATTGTGTGTATAGAAAGAAATTGGAAAATATCTCAGAAGATGGAACGATCTCCCAAGGTCAGGATTAATATAGTAAAAATGGCCATCCTTGCAAAAGCAATCTACAGATCCAATGCAATCCCCATCAAAATTCCATTTCAAATCTTCATAGAGTTAGAAAGAGCAGGGTTTGGGGATTTAGCTCAGTGGTAGAGCGCTTACCTAGCAAGCGCAAGGTCCTGGGTTCGGTCCCTAGCTCCGAAAAAAAAGAAAAGAAAAGAAAAAGAGCAATTCACAAATTCATTCGGAATAACAAAAATCCCAGGATAATAAGAACTATCCTCAACAATAAAAGGACCTCTGGGGGAATCACAATCCCTGACCTCAAGCAGTATTACAGAGCAATAATGATAATAACTGTATGTATGGTATTGGTACAGAGACAGGCAGGTAGATCAATGGAATATAATTGAAGACCCAGATATGAACCCACACACCCCTGATCCCTTGATCTTTGACAAAGAAGCTAAAACCATACAATGGAGAAGAGATTGCATTTTCAACAAATATTGCTGGTTCAACTTGCAGTCAGCATGTAGAAGAATGCAAATAAATCCATTCTTATCGCCCTGCACAAACCTCAAGTCCAAGTGGATCAAAGACCTTCACATAAAACTGGATACACTCAAACTAATAGAAGAAAAATTGGGGAAGAGCCCTGAACACATGAGCCCTGGAAAAAGTTTCCTGAACAGAACACCAGTGGCTTGTACTTTATGATCAAGAACTGATTAATGGGACTTCATAAGTTGACAACATAGGCAAAAGAGCAACAACCTCTACCAAGAGTGGGAAATTTATAAACCCATACTTTGATGCCATCAGGATCCCTCAGCATGTGGAAATAGAGAACATCCCTTTGCCAGCCATACTGCATGGTCCTTCCAACATCTTGATTCAGGAATTCTGCTTCCAGGTGCCCAGCCTCCCTCCATCTTGAGGAAAACCTCATCATACAGGCCTCCAATTTGAGCAGTTTCTAACCTTCCTCCCTAGGACATGGTGTCCCACTTTTGCCTCCTGGCAACAAATCGCCTTGCCCTCTACCTGGCTCACCACTTCCTCAAGGTCTGCAGATGTATGACCCTCAACTGGGCTTTGCTCTAGATCTCCCTCCTCAGAGGTGAGATGAGGACATGTAGCACAGATCAGAATGTGCTAAGAGGAGTCATGATGATGATGATGTGCCCCAGTGAAGACAACCACTATCTCTATCCTGAGGACATGGACAAGGACAAACCTGATGACAGTACTAAAACCAGCGACACTGACAGATCTGATGCAAAGAGTGAAAGGGATGAGTTCATGCACCATGATGACAATGAGCACACCACACAACGTTGAGGAGAAATCAGGTCTCAGTGTCGGATTTGCTGTTACATCTGGAAAGTCCAGGAGGAAGAACAAGCAGGAGCTGAGTCGTCTTGAAGCCATGATACTTCAAATAGCAGCTCAGGAAATTCCTGAGGAAGGACAGGAAGTAGAGGAATTTTCAGAGGAGGATGACGGCAAAGACTGATGATTCTGAAGCAGAAAGCAATCGAAAAGGCAGCACAAAGAAGATTCCCACTCTGATGGCCCATTCGCTGCCTCTTCACAGCTTTCGGCTCCTCCATAGTGTGTTCCTCCTTCTCAGATACAAGGACCTAACCTGTCAGGGCAGCCACCTCTTGTACCACCACCTGCCCCACCGTTACCTCCTGGGTCATCTACCAGATTTCCTCCTCGGTCATCCCTAGGGGTTCCTCCATTCCTGAAACCACCTCTAATGCCAGGAATATGAGGTAATTTACCATAAATTTACCTCCAGGACCACCACCAGGCTGAACTTCTGGCCCTCCCCGAGATCTGCCCTCTAACCTTTTCCTGGAGGACCTCCACCAAGACTACCTCCTCCTATACCTCCAGCTATCCTTCCTCCTCATCTTGGCATGATATGCCAACCATTGATGCCTTCTCTTGGACCTGTCCCACCTCGGTTTTTCCCACGAGCTCCCTTGCCCAACTCAGGTGTGTTGAGTGCCACAACCAGCCTCATTCTGTGACTGAAAGCAGATGATGTAGGTGCAGCCACGGTCGAGAAGAAAGCCACAGCGACCATCAGTGCCAACCCCAGATCACCAGTTCCAAGGCAGAGGTCACATGGTTTGTGCCCATTGCACTCAGAGTGTGCCTGGAAAATAAGGGGGTGGCTGCTGTTCCCCAAAGGTCAGAGGATGACTCTGTTGTTGCCAAGGCAGCCCCCAGGTCTGGTCCTTTGGTTCTTGCCTCAGTACAAACTATGGCCAATGTTCATGAAGCATTCATGAAAGAGATGGAAGGGCTGCTATGGTAGATTTTTGTGACAGGACAGGTTTCTGTTCCAGGTATGGTTTGTGAAGATAAGGATCTTGTTGAACTTAGACACAGACCAACCTAATAAGAAGGAAGAAATGGAGGGAGGGCAGGGGTGGGATGGGGGAGGGGGGAGTTAAGCAAAGCCATACTTGGTGCAAGTCAGTAATCCCAGCTCTTGGATGGAAGCTGAAGTGGGAGGATTACAAATACAATGACAGCCTGGGCTACATTGTGGCAGCCTGGGCTACATTATGAGTTATAGACCAAGCTAGGATGGGAGACCTTGTCTCAAAAAATAAAATGTATGTTAATCAGAGTATGGTATTCAATGCCTATAATCCCAGATGATTCAGGAGGATGAATAACTTGAATTGAGCCTGGGCTAAGAGAAAAGGTGCTTGGAAACGAAAAACAAAGAAACAAAAAACAAGAACAAAAGATCTAGAGAAGAGCACCTCTGTCCCCTGGTACCAAGGACTCATGCAACTTAGAGCCTCCAGTGTATCCAGAGTGGACATCCGAGTCGGTAATTATCTGATTCCAGGGTCTGTGTTTGTGAGCACCACAGCTCTTCCAGATCAACTGCAGCTCCTTGGCCAAATTCAGCCTTCCTAGCACAAGGCACATCCTTTACACACCCTCCTGGAGAGCTGAGTGCAAAAGAGGCTTTGTGGGTTTCTGTTTGTGTATGTTTTGTTCTGAGGGTTAATGTTATTTGTTGTTGCTGCTCCTGTTGTTGTTGTTTTAGAGAGTGTTGCGTTGTGTAGCTCTGGCTGCCCTGGAATTTTCTATGTAGATTAGGGTGGCCTTGAACTCAGAAATCCTCTTGCCTCTAGTGTGCTGGGATTATAGGTGTGTGCAACCACTGAGCAGCTACACAAGACAAATGGCTTTGCATAGCTGGTTCTTTGACCTGTCCACCCTATACCACCTGAGGCTGGTCTAGGACACCATTGCTGCTCACAGGCATGGTTCCTCCCTCTCAGAGTCTCAAACACACAGTCACTCACTAGGCAGGAATACTATCTGTATGGATGGCAGGAACTAGTGGCTAGGCCAAAAGTTACCATTACTCAGCTCTAGGGCTATGTATGAACTAGAGGAGAACCATGGGTTCCATAGATAAGGTCCCTTTGCCTTTGCTTTCCTGCTAGAGATCATCAGTGGGTGCTCCATCCAGACTTCAGATTACTCTGCTCTTAGGCCCAGATACTGAAGGAAGAATGCCTCAGCTTGTCCTTATATATTTAAATTACAGGTCCACTGCATTGGACACAAGATAAAGTGGTGTTCTCTCCACTCGTTCACTTGGGTACTTCAGTTTACCATTTTCTGAAATTATACAACCAGGTAATATCAAATGTCATGTAGTTTTTAATCCACTTAATTAAAAGATCTTACATTAAAAATCACTGGTATTTGAAAATATGTAAAAAATATGAAAAATAAGATTTCAGAACAGATTTCTTCAGTTTATTGAACACACACACACACACACAGAGAGAGAGAGAGAGAGAGAGAGAGAGAGAGAGAGAGAGAAGAGAGAGAGAGAGAAAGCAGCAATAATAAGAAGGGAAGGTAGAGGATGGTTTTCCATGTAAAAGCAGTTGTTGCTCTTACAGTAGAGCTGGGATCCATTCCAGACGCCCATGTGGCAGCTCACAACTGCCTGTAAACCCAGTTCCTGAGGATATAACCCTTCCCTGGCCTCTGTATGCACAAGGTGTCCATATGACTCATGTCTATACACCGAAGCAAAACACTCATACAGAAAATAAAATAGACCAACACTTCAGAAATAAATGAATAATGAGGGAATAAAATTGTGAAAAATGGAAAGAGAATGTAATAAATGAATAGGAAAATAAAATAGCATAAAGACAAAAACAACAAACAAGGGTCCCTATATTCCAAAAACAGATTTCATATTTGTCTATAATGTAATAATCTGAAAGAGCATTAAAAGGAACCAAAGCTTATGTTTTTAAGTTCTTAAGTAAGTGTTCCTTCAACAATTTCAAAGATAAAGGAAATTCAAGCAAACGTTTGGGGATTATCTTTCACTATATATGCACATGCATATATATATATATTGAAAACCTCTTGTATTATGTATTGATGTTCCCTTGAAATTAACTTTACTCTGAAATGTCAAATGCGAAATGAGTTCAAGAAGAAAGCAATTTTATTGCAGAAACAAAAATATAAATCCGAGTACACATCGGGGCTTTTGTATCAAACACATTTGAAAATGTTATCTGTAGACTATGCAAGGCCATGAAAAGTGTGGCACATATGTAGGGGTTAGGATTGACCTGAGTTTCTGAAAAACTGATTTGTCCTTAAAAGTAAGCGTTTGGACAGTGTCTCTTAATTCTTCACATTCTCTCTTCTCTGTTTTAATCACACTTCTATGCAAAGATCCAAGTTTATTTAGCTTACTATGTTCTAATCATGCCAACCTGGAAATGTAAAATGCTTCTCAAGCTCAATGCTTGAAACGAAAGTTATCAAACTCATTTAGAGAAAAAGGACTTAACATTTTCCATTGCAAGTTGCTTTCTATGTCATCATTGATACCGTGGCCATGGCAACAATGTTACCTGCAACTTGGTACTGGTGCTTACCTTCTCCATCTTTGTATTTTTTGTTGTTTTTTAATTAACTTGAGTATTTCTTATTTACATTTTGAATGTTATTCCCTTTCCCGGTTACCGGGCAAACATCCCCCTAGTCCCCCCTCCCCTTCTTTATGAGTGTTCCCCTCCCCATCCTCCCCCCATTGCCGCCCTCCCTCCAACAATCATGTTCACTGGGGGTTCACTCTTAGCAGAACCAAGGACTTTCCCTTCCACTGGTCATCTTACTAGGATATTCATTGCTACCTATGAGGTCAGAGTCCAGGGTCAGTCCATGTATAGTCTTTAGGTAGTGGCTTAGTCCCGGGAAACTCTAGTTGCTTGGCACTGTTGTTCATAAGGGGTCAGGAGCCCTTTCAAGCTCTTCCAGTTCTTTCTCTGATTCCTTCAACGGGGGTCCTGGTCTCAGTTCAGTGGTTTGCTGCTGGCATTTGCCTCTGTATTTGCTGTATTCTGGCTGTGTCTCTCAGGAGAGATCTACATCCGGCTCCTGTCAGCCTGCACTTCTTTGTTTCATCCATCTTGTCTAATTGGGTGGCTGTATATGTATGGGCCACATGTGGGGCAGGCTCTGAATGGGTGTTCCTTCAGTCTCTGTTTTAATCTTTGCCTCTCTATTCCCTGCCAAGGATATTCTTGTTCCCCCTTTTAAAAAAGGAGTGAAGCATTCACATTCTGATCATCCGTCTTGAGATTCATGTGTTCTAGGAATCTAGGGTAATTCAAGCATTTGGACTAATAGCCACTTATCAATGAGTGCATACCATGTGTGTTTTTCTGTGATTGGGTTACCTCACTCAGGATGATATTTTCCAGTTCCAACCATTTGCCTATGAATTTCATAAAGGCATTATTTTTGATAGCTGAATAATATTCCATTGTGTAGATGTACCACATTTTCTGTATCCATACCTCTGTTGAAGGGCATCTGGGTTCTTTCCAGCTTCTGGCTTTTATAAATAAGGCTGCTATGAACATAGTGGAGCACATGTCTTTTTTATATGTTGGGGCATCTTGTGGTTATATGCCCAAGAGAGGTATAGCTGGATCCTCAGGCAGTTCAATGTCCAATTTTCTGAGGAACCTCCAGACTGATTTCCAGAATGGTTTTACCAGTCTGCAATCCCACCAACAATGGAGGACTGTTCCTTTTTCTCCACATCCTCGCCAGCATTTTTTGTCACCTGAGTTTTTGATCTTAGCCATTCTCACTGGTGTGAGGTGAAATCTCAGGGTTGTTTTGATTTGCATTTCCCTTATGACTAAAGATGTTGAACATTTCTTTAGGTTTTTCTCAGCCATTTGGCATTCCTCAGTTGTGAATTCTTTGTTTAGTTCTGAACCCCATTTTTTAATAGGGTTATTTGTCTCCCTGCGGTCTAACTTCTTGAGTTCTTTGTATATTTTGGATATAAGCCCTCTATCTGTTGTAGGATTGGTTAAAATCTTTTCCCAATCTGTTGGTTGCCGTTTTGTCCTAACCACAGTGCCATTTGCCTTATAGAAGCTTTGCAGTTTTATGAGATCCCATTTGTCAATTCTTGATTCTAGAGCAAAAGGCATTGGTGTTTTGTTCAGGGAATTTTTTCCAGTGCCCATGTGTTCGAGATGCTGCCCTAGTTTTTCTTCTATTAGTTTGAGTGTATTTGGGTTGATGTGGAGGTCCTTGATCCACTTGGACTTAAGCTTTGTACAGGGTGATAAGCATGGATCAATTTGCATTCTTCTACATGTTGACATCCAGTTGAACAAGCACCATTTGCTGAAAATGCTATCTTTTTCCATTGAATGGTTTTGGCTCCTTTGTCAAAAATCAAGTGCCCATAGGTGTGTGGGTTCATTTCTGGGTCTTCAATTCTGTTCCATTGGTCTATCTGTCTGTCTCTGTACCAATACCATGCAGTTTTTATCACTATTGCTCTGTAATATTGCTTGAGTTCAGGGATAGTGATTCCCCCTGAAGTCCTTTTATTGTTGAGGATAGTTTTAGCTATCCTGGGTTTTTTGTTATTCCAGATGAATTTGCAAATTGTTCTGTCTAACTCTTTGAAGAATTGGATTGGTATTTTGATAGGGATTGCATTGAATCTGTAGATCGCTTTTGGTAAAATGGCCATTTTTACTATATTAATCCTGCCAATCCATGACCATGGGATATCTTTCCATCATATGAGGTCTTCTTCAATTTCTTTCTTCAAAGTCTTGAAGTTCTTATTGTACAGATCTTTTACTTGCTTGGTTAAAGTCACACCGAGGTACTTTATATTGTTTGGGTCTCTTATGAAGGGTGTCATTTCCGTAATTTCTTTCTTGGCTTGTTTCTCTTTTGTGTAGAGGAAGGCTACTGATTTATTTGAGTTAATTTTGTACCCAGCCACTTTGCTGAAGTTGTTTATCAGCTTTAGTAGTTCTCTGGTGGAACTTTTGGGATCACTTAAATATATTATCATATCATCTGCAAATAGTGATATTTTGACTTCTTCCTTTCCAGTTAATATCCCTTTGATTTCCTTTTGTTGTCTGATTGCTCTGGCTAGAACTTCAAGAACTATATTGAATAAGTAGGGAGAGAGTGGGCAGCCTTGTTTAGTCCCTGATTTTAGTGGGATTGCTTCAAGACTCTCTTCATTTAGTTTAATGTTAGCAACTGGTTTGCTGTATATGGCTTTTACTATGTTTAGGTATGGGCCTTGAATTCCTATTCTTTCCAGGACTTTTATCATGAAGGGGTGTTGAATTTTGTCAAATGCTTTCTCAGCATCTAATGAAATGATCATGTGGTTTTGTTCTTTCAGTTGGTTTATATAATGGATCACGTTGATGGTTTTCCATATATTAAACCATCCCTGCATGCCTGGGATGAAGCCTACTTGATCATGGTGGATGATTGTTTTGATGTGCTCTTGGATTCGGTTTGCCAGAATTTTATTGAGTATTTTTGCGTTGGTATTCATAAGGGAAATTGGTCTGAAGTTCTCTTTCTTTGTTGGGTCTTTGTGTGGTTTAGGTATAAGAGTAATTGTGGCTTCACAGAAGGAGTTTGGTACTGCTCCATCTGTTTCAATTTTGTGGAATAGTTTGGATAATATTGGTATGAGGTCTTCTCTGAAGGTCTGATAGAATTCTGCACTAAACCCGTGTGGACCTGGGCTCTTTTTGATTGGGAGACCTTTAATGACTGCCTCTATTTCCTTAGGAGTTATGGGGTTGTTTAACTGGTTTATCTATTCCTGATTTAACTTCGGTACCTGGTATCTATCTAGGAAATTGTCCATTTCCTGTAGATTTTCAAGTTTTGTTGAATATAGGCTTTTATAGTAAGATCTGATGATTTTTTGAATTTCCTCTGAATCTGTAGTTATGTCCCCCTTTTCATTTCTGATTTTGTTAATTTGGACACACTCTCTGTGTCTTCTCGTTAGTCTGGCTAAGGGTTTATCTATCTTGTTGATTTTCTCAGAGAACCAACTTTTGGTTGTGTTGATTCTTTCTATGGTCCTTTTTGTTTCTACTTGGTTGATTTCAGCTCTGAGTTTGATTATTTCCTGCCTTCTACTCCTTTTGGGTGTATTTGTTTCTTTTTGTTCTAGAGATTTTAGGTGTGCTTTCAAGCTGCTGACATATGCTCTTTCCTGTTCCTTTCTGCAGGCACTCAGCGCTATGAGTTTTCCTCTTAGCACAGCTTTCATTGTGTCCCATGAGTTTGGGAATGTTGTACCTTCATTTTCATTAAATTCTAAAAAGTCTTTAATTTCTTTCTTTATTTATTCCTTGACCAGGTTATCATTGAGTAGAGCACTGTTCAATTTCCACGTATATGTGGGCATTCTTCCCTTATTGATATTGAAGACAAGTTTTAGGCCGTGGTGGTCTGATAGCATGCATTGGATTATTTCTATCTTTCTGTACCTGTCGAGGCCCGTTTTTTGACCAATTATATGGTCAATTTTGGAGAAAGTACCATGAGGAGCTGAGAAGAAGGTATATCCTTTTGCTTTAGGATAGAATGTTCTGTAAATATCTGTTAAGTCCATTTGGCTCATGACTTCTCTTAGTCTGTCTACGTCTCTGTTTAATTTCTGTTTCCATGATCTGTCCATTGATGAGAGTGGGTTGTTGAAGTCTCCTACTATTATTGTGTGAGGTGCAATGTGTGTTTTGAGCTTTAGTAAGGTTTCTTTTACGTATGTAGGTGCCCTTGTATTTGGGGCATAGATATTTAGGATTGAGAGTTCATCTTGGTGAATTTTTCCTTTGATGAATATGAAGTGTCCTTCCTTATCTTTTTTGATGACTGTTAGTTGAAAATTGATTTTATTTGATATTAGAATGGCCACTCCTGCTTGCTTCTTCTGACCATTTGCTTGGAAAGTTGATTTCCAGCCTTTCACTCTGAGGTAGTGTCTGTCTTTGTCTCTGAGGTGTGTTTCCTGTAGGTAGCAGAATGCAGGGTCCTGATTGCGTATCCAGTTTGTTAATCTATGTCTTTTTATTGGGGAGTTGAGGCCATTGATGTTGAGAGATATTAAGGAATAGTGATGATTGCTTCCTGTTATATTCATATTTGGATATGAGGTTATGTTTGTGTGCTTTTCTTCTCTTTGTTTTGTTGCCAAGACGATTAGTTTCTTGCTTTTTCTAGGGTGTAGCTTGTCTCCTTATGTTGGGCTTTACCATTTATTATCCTTTGTAGTGTTGGATTTGTAGAAAGATATTGTGTATATTTGGTTTTGTCATGGAATATCTTGGTTTCTCCATCTATGTTAATTGAGAGTTTTGCAGGATACAATAACCTGGCCTGGCATTTGTGTTCTCTTAGGGTCTGTATGACATCTGTCCAGGATCTTCTGGCCTTCATAGTCTCTGGCGAAAAGTCTGGTGTGATTCTGATAGGTCTGCCTTTATATGTTACTTGACCTTTTTCCCTTACTGCTTTTAATATTCTTTCTTTATTTTGTGCATTTGGTGTTTTCACTATTATGTATGGGGAGGTGTTTCTTTTCTGGTCCAATCTATTTGTAGTTCTGTAGGCTTCTTGTATGCCTATGGGTATCTCTTTTTTTAGGTTAGGGAAGTTTTCTTCTATGATTTTGTTGAAGATATTTACTGGTCTTTTGAGCTGGGAGTCTTCACTCTCTTCTATACCTATTATCCTTAGGTTTGATCTTCTCATTGAGTCCTGGATTTCCTGTATGTTTTGGACCAGTAGCTTTTTCTGCTTTACATTATCTTTGACAGTTGAGTCGATGATTTCTATGGAATCTTCTGCTCCTGAGATTCTCTCTTCTATCTCTTGTATTCTGTTGGTGAAGCTTGTATCTACGGCTCCTTGTCTCTTCTTTTGGTTTTCTATATCCAGGGTTGTTTCCCTGTGTTCTTTCTTGATTGCTTCTATTTCCATTTTTAATTCCTTCAACTGTTTGTTTG